>NC_060162.1:21494987-21506718 GCF_021292245.1 Micropterus dolomieu | reverse complement strand
TTTGAGTGTGACTCCAAATCCAGACCTCCATGGGTTGATAAATTTGATTTCCATTGATAATTTTTGTGTGATTTTGTTGTCAGCACATTCAACTATGTAAAGAAAGTAGTATTTAATGAGATTATTTCATTCATTCATTCAGATCTTGGAAGTGTTATTTTAGTGTTCCCTTTATTTTTTTGAGCAGTGTATCATATTTCAGTTGTTGCATGTTTCTGGGTGAATATGTAGTATTCATAAGTATTTATGAGCACAGGCAATATAACTGGAGTAAAAGTGAGTAAAACAAACTAATGATGTATTTGGTTAACACTTTTCATGAGTTGATTTTTCCAGTATAATATATCAAGATTTAGCTTTGTAGAGCTAGGACATTCCTTATTTGGGCAGAGTCACTCACACACTTGGATATCATTTATTTATTGCATAAAATTAGTAGAAATCATAGCTCACTAAATTAAATCAGAAATGCCAGGATGATGTCTCCTATTGGTAACTCTCCTTTAACAGGCAAAAGGATTTCATACCACCACTATGTTATGAAATGCAATATGTTCTTTTACAATCCAGGAATGCTTTTAAAGCTTTTTTGGTCTGGAAATTGATCCACAAGACATGCTTTAGTGTTTCTTGTTGAGGTCAGAGTTTCTTCCTGAAGGCAATCATCGGGCCTTTTACCACTATGAAAACACGATGTGCCTGTGTGCATGCACATCTGTGCATACATGCAGGTAGGTGTTTATTCTCTATGCTTGCAGGCGCACACACACACACCTAGCACTAGTGTTGTAGTACTCGAGACCGGTCTTGGTTCTTAAGACCACTTTTTGATGGTCTTGGTCTCGTCTCGGACTCGGACATTGAGGACTCAGGGTTTTATTTCAAGACCATAACTTTGGGAATATCATTGTCTGATTTGTTAACATCCTAACTTTGATTGGAAGTAAAACTTATTGCTTCAAATGTAACCAATAACCCTAATTAAAAATGTGTTGTTCCCATTAACGACTGTCACCCCTCCCCGTGATGCTTATGTTGATTTCAGCTCTTAGTGTTTGTATGCGGGTTTTTTAATGGGAATACGGATCTTTCAGATCAATTTGTGAAGTACCTATGATCTCGTTCCACATTTTATTGCGTGCCATGCTGGTCTTGGTTGGTTGGTTGAGGTACCCTGCACGGTACCCTGGAAGCCCAGGTATTAAATTCCATTTCTGAAAACAACTGAATATGCACATCAGTCATGACGCCCAAATATTCAGAGCTGTCATAACTCACTTTTAGTAAGTCATTAAAAAATGTTTATGCTTCAGTGAGATGCCTGGCTTTTCTTGCACATATCCTGTTATGGAGCTTGGACCACTGCCCTGTCTCGGTCAGGGTTACAGTATCCCATGTTTTGGTACTGATTGACCTGATTTTCGTAAGACTCCTTTAGGGGATGGAAGCAGGAATTGCAGCCAAGCAACCCATATGGCATATAAAAAAGAAAAACAGATGCTATTAGTGGATGCTTTAGTGGACAGATGATTAATTGCAATTTCCTCCCAACATAAAATCAATACTTGGATAGTTTAACAACTGCATTACTCAGCATCTCTAGATGTTACCAAATTTTATTTACCTGCAGCCTGCAGGGGTCATCTTTAGTTGGAGCAATGCCAAGATTTACCTGAGCTGCACAGTGTTTCCGATCGTCCGTCGGCCATCTTGGATTTGATTAATTTAAATTGCACCTACAACGGTTTACCAGAGGGTGACAGTGTATGGCATGACACACTAGCGTCCATTGTAGTGGCTGATATGCAACTAGACCATCAGAACCTCTGCCCATTCAAGAAAGCAGCCTATAAAAAGTCTGTGGGATCTCCTACAGATGGTGATGACATTTTCCAAGAGAGCTGATTGGTCAGTAGGCAGCGTTTTCATAGTTGATCTCTTATCTGGAACATAACCTGTTTGGAGCGGGCCCATTTATACTCCTGCGTGGGGTCTACGTGCGTCGTCTACGCACATAGCCATGCATATACTTGTGCGTAGGTGTGTCCATCATTCTGCAATTACACCCCCAAACGCTAGTCGGCAGTAGCGCTACAGCGTCCACTGTGTTGACTTTTGCCGGCCAAGCAGGCTAACTTCTGGTTTAGCCCTCCGCTAACGTAAATGGGGGGAAAATTGTAAACGTACGGCTGGTGTAGCCTTTTCAAATGTTACCGACCGAATGGATCACATTCTGATAGCGAAACCAGTCATTTCGCTTGGGTTGCGACGGTCAAATATATTGATTCACTGTGAAGCCGCTGTTTTGGCCGCTAGTAAATGTTACTTCAAAGCGCGGGATACTTTCGGTCGGCTCGGAGGCATTGCAAGGCAACCCAGCCGACCAATCACAGAGCTTACGGTCCGCGTCGACTGGACAATACAGTCTATGGTAGTTAAATTTTTGAGGAGGTGCACGTCAGGCGACGGCGTAGGTGATGGAGTAGGCTACAGGGGCTATGCGGGGCGTCTATTTGACGCAGAAGTATAAATTGCACTGCTTCTTCTACAAGCAATGCTGGATGCCACATGTGTTATAAAGATCCCCTATTTATTTCTGTTTTTCCCTTTTTTTTCCCTTACCTCACTTCCTTTCCTTTCTTCTCATCACTGATTGGCTCTTATTTTCACCTTTCATTCCTCCTCATTGACCTGATTGAGTTCACCTGTTTTACACTTTATTTAAGGACTGCACTCCCTTTCACTCACTTCCACTTCCACTGGTGGCAGTTCTGGTTTATTTTATTTTTTATTTCTTTAGTTTTATCCTTTTCATGAAAAACTTAGCTTAGATGTTTAGACTATCTTTCCTTATTTCCTTGAGATGGATGAGTTTAGCTTCTAATCGTATGTTTGTTTTCTTTCAGATGGAACAACATGTGGTGTCTGTTACCCCTGATTATGTTGACAAATACAACCTTTAAGTTGGAAGAAATAAAAAGATGTTCAGAAGATTTTTTCAGAGAAGTTTCCTGGCTTACTTCTCTGCATTTTGTCCAATGCCCCCAATGACAATAGTAAATGTACCTTTTGAACCTCCTACTTTACTCCCAAAAGGCAGAGCCTCCGTTTCAATCGGGTGGAGCTATAAATATGAATCCGTGCAAACACGGACCATGATACACTCTAAAACGCAGGAGTTGAGGATTTATCAACACGTTAACATTATTATTATACAGCGTTGCTCATTCATCATTTACCAGACTGGTATTTCCTTAATGAATGAAAGTGCTGGAATTCTCCTACAGCCCATTACATTCAATTTTAAATAGGAAGGCTAATTTTAATAAGCTGCAACCTGACGGGACTAAATGCCAGTGGCAATCGGCTACCTGATCATGAAAGGTATAGATCAAATATAAGACGCAATATTTGTAAGGTCACAGTCGACCCAGTAGGTTAACCTATTAATGATTTTTTGGCAGTGGAAAATGTGTCTGACTAACTGACTGTAAAGGTTTACATTAATAAAATCTTGTTCATTTCATATTCAAAACACATCCAGACTATCAGCAGGTAATAATGAAAAACTCAGTTTTAAACTACATTTAGGCCTATTTGTCACATTATCTCCAGTAGGCCTATGATAACTATGATAGGAAAGATTCCTTTTCATTGATCAGTTTTATACAGATTAGTTTAAACAGGGATCACTGCAGTAATGTAGCCCACATTCAGTGTTTTCAGTAGTGTTGTAGTACTCGACACCGGCCTTGGTCTTAAGAACGGTCTTAAGACCACTTTTTGATGGTCTTGGTCTTGTCTCGGTCTCAACTGCATTTGTACTCTGTCTTGTCTCGGTCTTGGACATTGAGGACTCGGTATTTTATTTCGAGACCAGTCAAAACCATAACTTTGGGAATATCATTAAATTGCTTTTGCATTGTCTGATTTGTTAACTTCGTAACTTTGATTGGAAGTAAAACAAATTGCTTCAAATGCAACCAATAACCCTAATTAATGACAATCACCCCTCCCCGTGATGCTTACCATGATTTCAGCTCTTAGTGTTTGTATGTGGGTGTTTTAATGGGAATGTGGATCTTTCAGATCAATTTGAGAACTACCTATGATCTCGTTCCACATTTTATTGCGTGCCATGTAATGCAGGCAACTAGTCTTGGTCTTGTCTCGGTCTCGGTTTGGGCGGTCTTGACTACAACACTAATTTTCAGTGCAACTGTCCACAGAGTCACAGTGTTATACCTAAAGACAGACAGATTTTATTCTGTGCTGAAGATAAATCCACAATGTGCAGAAATAACTCTCTGTCTATACATCGATGACAGACTGATCATAAAAGTGGTCATGTTCAAGATCATGTTTGGGTGAAAAACTAATAGCCTATTAAACCAGGATTTTAGTTTAGATTAAGTTTGTTTTAAGATGTAAATGCATTCAGATATATGCTTTGATATCGACAGTATGAATGAGGAAATGAAACAGTGTGTCAGACAACTGCCTTAGGCTCCGCAGGAGGAGGTTAGGTTGCCGGAGTTACTGATCTAGGGATTATCTGATCTCGCAGAAAACTCTGTGTTTCCCTTATCTGAGGCTTAACATACTCAGAATTTTCACTAATCCTGCTTTCTTAAACGGGGCCCTGGGCCTTACCACCCAAGCCTTACAATGGCAGGGAATATAATATGACCTTAAAATCATTAAAGATAATGATAGATTATTCATGTTTATCTTTTGTCTTCATTTACAGCTTTTGACACTTGTCTGTGCCATAATCTGTCCCTAAGCCCTAGTGTTTCCTCTGTTTTCATCTTCCTTGTGTTTTTATCACCTGTGTGTGTGTGTGTGTGTGTGTGTGTGTGAGAGAGAGAGAGAGAGAGAGAGAGAGAGAGAGAGAGAGAGAGAGAGAGAGAGAGAGAGAGAGAGAGAGACTGTGGGTGGGGCTTCCCCAGCCCTCATCCCTGGCCTCTAATCTTCTTAATCTACACACCTCTTGGCCATCCAGTATTCAAGACCTGCAGTGTTCAATGGCTCTACTCTCAGTTTGTTGCAGATTGTGAGTTCTCATATGTGTGGCATGCCCTCTTTTGGATTTTTGCTAAATACTGTACTTTTTTATTTGCTCAAAATAGTTTTTCTCACCTGTGTCCCAAGTTTTGGCCTAGAGAGGAGGGGTTTTTTCAGTTAGCCTTTTTGGCTCTATGTGCACTCTGCCCCAGTCCGGACATCACATTTCTTGCAATTTTGTCAATAAACTTCTGTGATTTTTGCCTAGCTACTTCTTCCTCCTTGTCTGCATCTGGATCAACTTAAGCTCCAGCCCTGACAATCTTTAGAAATTATTATTTTAAGAAATAGGCAACATAGGAACCAGCATAGTATGTCTCCTTAAAAGGTGTTCCATGGCCACCACTGTCCTCTCTCTTCAGTTTTTCAGACTGAAAAAATAATGTCAGTATATCAAGATTTACAGTATGTGTATTGGACAGAGCTGTGCACCAGTTGAGTCTTGTACCTGATGTTCTTAACACTGGACAAGTAGGTAGTAATGAAATGCAGCTAATTAATGTTTTCATGCTCAGCTCCCAGACCATAGTCAGAAGCCCAGGGGAGATCTTTGCTTTTACTTTTCCAGCAGTTGGGGAAACAACAGACAGGCTTTTGTTTGTCATTAGAAGCTGCATTAATCACACAGTGTAACCTACACTGTACATTCACTGCCAGATTGACAACTTACTGCTAATCTTCCTCTGTGCTCACTTTCCAACAGTGTCCGACTGCAGCACCTCAGGCCCCTCAAACCTCTCTCCTCAGGCTCCCTTCATGCAGGTATTATCTCCACTGCAGGTCAGAGGATGTAACACACATAAATAATGAATTCAATAATATCTGAATATGATTTAGCAGTACACTCATAATCAACAGTGATCAGCAGCAGTGTCGTTAGGCCTGGGCATATAGCCCCGGATGCTTTTTTGAAAAGACCCGAATCTCAAAAATGATATTTAAAAACCAAAAATAAGTAGCTCCGGATCTGTTTATCATTCCAATAAAGCCCTTGCAAATAATATGTTGTTGGGTCTTCTGTCCAAGCAGCAGATTGAACATTTCTTCACACTAACTACTCAAGCCTATTAATCAATAAACCTAGAATAGAATTTAAAATCCTTCTGCTCACCTAAAGCCCTTAATGGTCAGGCACCATCTTATCTTAAAGAGCTTATTGTACCTCATTACGCCACTAGATCACTGCGCTCCCAGAATGCAGAGTTACTTGTGGTTCCTACAGTATCCTAAAGTAGAATGGGAGCCAGAGCCATCAGCTATCAAGCTCCTCTCCTGTGGAACCAGGTCCCAGTTTGGGTTCGGGAGGCAGAGATCATCTCTACTTTCCTCTTTGATAAAACTTATAGTTAGGGCTGGCTTAGGTGAGCACCGATCCCTTAGTTATGCTGTTATAGGCCTAGACTGTCAGGGGACTTCCCATGATGCACTGAGCTCCACTCTCCTCGTCTCCCTCTCCATCTGTATGCATTCTTATCCCATTAATTAACGTTTTGTGCTTTTTTCCCCTCTCGTCCCTCTTTCTGTCGCTTTCTGCAGGTGTTTCTGGCTCTGAAGCTGTGGATTCTGGATCTGTGGTTTCAGGCTTCCTTCTGCCCCCATGTTCCTGCTTGGCACCCGTTGCTACAATTGCTGTTGTTGGTCCTATTATTATTGTCATTAATAGTGCTATCAGTATTAGTACTACTATTCATTTTCTGTTGGGCTGCTTCTCTCTCTCTCCCGTTCCTCTCCCTCAGATGGCCGCCCACCGTGAGTCACAGTTCAAGGTTTCTACCTGGTAAAAGGGAGTTTTTCCTTGCCTGTGTTGCCAAGTGGTTGCTCATGGTGGGAATTGTTGGCTCTATATATATCTATATATATATAATATTACAGAGAGTATAGTCCAGACCTGCTTTATGTGAGATAACTTGTGTTATTACTGTTTAAATAAAATTGAATTGAATTAACGTTAACATTCAGCACGCCTGGATTTAGAGAGGAGAAAGAGAAAGCCGGCATTGGTTTCAGTTTCTGGGCTTGTCAGCAACTACTGAATTGTCCCTAGCAATAATTTTGATCAAAAAATATTACTATTGTCCGTCATCTAGTCAATGTGTTTGCTACACAAACGGTTAACATTCCACCGCAAATTAGTGAGAGAATAACATGACACACCTGTCACTCTGTGTCACTGCTGTTTCTGTCCCTTCTTGTTTAGAGACACCTTTGCTCTGTTTGGGAATGTCTCACTACTTTAGGATGCTTCTCACTGAAGCAGCTGTGAGCTGGCGAGGTTAACATTTGTGTGGATTTGTGGTGAGATTTATACCTGATCAGAATTGAGTTGGTTTGGATATTCCACCGCCATAGAAGAGTAATCAGAGGTGCAATTATCAGGTGAAAATGTGAAGATTTCTGGGCTGGGCTAAGCCCGCAATGTGTCAAGATTCTTAAATAACGCCCCTGGTGATCAACTATAGTAATTTTTAATATAAAATGTAGTACATTTCTTGATAGCAGGGGAAATAAATAACAAGGCAGGGTGTAATGTAGTTGTCTTGCAATCTGATAATCAAGTTTGTCGGCAGTTTGGAACCAGGCTTGGTCCATCAATGAAAGATAGAAACCCAGCAAACAACATAGTCCTTCAGAGCTTGTGATGATGGTAGTTTTGCCACATATTGAAAGGTGTATGTATTGCATTGTGAGGTACATGTTATTCAGACATTTATTGTTTATTTATAGACCAAGATGAAGACATCGAAGGCCCCACAGGAGAGAGCACCTGTGCAGAAGATACACGAGACCCAGAAAAAAGACCGAACAGTAAATAAGAGAGGACATACGGGAATTACGAGAATTCATCATGGAGAGTAAGATCTGCACAATATCTACCTTATTTACTGTTGATGTCTCTTAAAATATAATCTTGTCATATTTTATTGTTGTATTTCTTTAATAGATTTCTTACTCCTACCCTCGATGCTAAGTACAATGTCACTGCCTTTTAGTGACGGTAAACAAATGAGTGTTTGTGTGTAACAACAAATCAGTCTTTTCAGGTTTCTGGTCATGAATAGTGACAGTGAAATTCATTTCCCCAAAAATGATCTAGAAAGTATTTCATGTACAAAAGTCATAAATATATTTTCCTTGTCTGCTGTTCACCATGGTTACCTTCTAGATTTAAAAAAACAACAACCAACAACACTAACTGACGTTGCTGAAATTTTACAGGGATGGGGCTTGCCCTAGACACATTTATGCTGACCCTTTGGGCCTAAACTTAAACCAAAGAGCTGGCAGGCTTTTTTGTAGGTCTCTGTCTGATACCATTTAGCAATTTCAGAGCTAGACTCAATAT
The DNA here is from genome assembly GCF_021292245.1 of Micropterus dolomieu. Lineage (NCBI taxonomy): Eukaryota > Metazoa > Chordata > Actinopteri > Centrarchiformes > Centrarchidae > Micropterus > Micropterus dolomieu. The sequence goes on along the minus strand of NC_060162.1, from coordinate 21,498,308 downwards.
AATACAACTCAAATCAATATAAACAAACAAGCCATACACATATGGATTCTGTGATTAGGTGAGTTTTTGGTTGTGATTTGACAAAGACATGACCTCCTCTGACAACTGAGAATTCCTGAAATTAAATGGAAAGTATTCAGAATTGAGAGCTCTGAGCAGTAGAGTTAGTAGTCTGTGCTGCTGTTGTACCTTTAGGTTGAAATCCATCCAGAGTGTTTGTTTCCAGAAGTACAAGAGGGCAGCATCATGCGCTAATACGGCCACTGCTATGGTCTCCTCCATGGTGTCTTTGACATGGAGGCTCTTCTTCAGAGTAACATTAGAGGTACAATTACAGGTACTAATGGTAATATACCATAATATCTGAAGGGAAGGTCAACGCTATTAGTAGCGTAGAGTAAGTTTACCAATTGGTGTAGTGTCTGTTTCGACACATGAATAAAAATAGCTTTGTTTCAGTGTTATAAAAGGATGTTAGTTGTACCCTGTCAAGCAATCAAATATTTAAATATAGATATTTGGAAATAGAGTTAAAATAAATATATATATAATATGTATACACACACACTCACTCACTGGCCACTTTATTAAGTACACCTGACTAGTACTGGATTGGACCCCCTTTTGCCTTCAGAACTGCCTTAATTCTTCATGGCAAACTTTCAACAAGGTGTTGAAAACATTCCTCAGACTTTGGTCCATATTGACATGATAGCATCACGCAGTTGCTGCAGATTTGTTGTCTGCACATCCATGATGTAGGTGCTCTATTAGATTGAGATTTGGTGACTGTGGAGGCCACTGGAGTACAGTGAACTCATGTTCAAGAAACCACTTTGAGATGATTTGAGCTTTGTTACATGGTGCATTATCCTGCGGGAAGTAGCCATCAGAAGATGGTATACTGAAAATCCCAGTATATCAGCAGTTTCTAAAATACTCAGACCAGCCCGCCTGGCACCACCATGCCACTTCCAAATGACTTAAACCCCCTTTCTTCCCCATTCAGAAGTTCGGTTTGAACAACAGCATGTTGTCTTGACCATGTCTACATGCCTAAATGCATTGGGTTGCTGCCATGTGATTGGCTGATTAACTATTTGTGTTAACAAGCAATTGAACAGGTGCACCTAATAAAGTGGCCAGTGAGTGTAAGTATAATTTTTTTTTCTCTTATTAATAGCACTGACTTCAAACATAGAAAGCCAAAGAAAACAAGTGACTGGTAAAGAAACGTTCACCTGTAAAGGTGAAGACAAGTATGTAAGTGCACAGACAATATAAAGTGAGTAAAAGTAAGTAAAAGAAGAATATGTATTTAATCTACCCCTTTTTTAGATTATAGATACAGTATCTCACAAAAGTGAGTACACCCCTCACATTTGTGTAAATATTTGATTATATCTTTTCATGTGACAACACTGAAGAAATGACACTTTGCTACAATGTAAAGTAGTGAGAGTACAGCTTGTATAACAGTGTAAATTTGCTGTCCTCTCAAGATAACACAGCCATGTCTAAAACGCTGGCAAGAAAAGTGAGGACACTTCTAAAGGCTCGTGCAGTCCAAATGTCCAAATTGGGCCCAATTAGCCATTTTCCCTCCCTGGTGTCATGTGACTCGTTAGTGTAACAAGGTCTCAGGTGTGAATGGGGAGCAGGTGTGTTAAATTTGGTGTTATTGCTCTCACACTCCCTCATACTGGTCACTGGAAGTTCAACATGGCACCTCATGCCACAGAACTCTGAGGATCTGAAAAAAATAATGGTTGCTCTTCATAAAGACGGCCTAGGCTATAAGAAGATTGCCAAGACCCTGAAACTGAGCTGCAGCACCGTGGCCAAGACTATACAGCGGTTCAACTGGACAAGTTTCACTTGGAACAGGCCTCGCCATGGTTGACCAAAAAAGTTGAGTGCACATGCTCAGCGTCATATCTAGAGGTTGTCTTTGGGAAATAGACATATGAGTGCTGCCAGCATTGCTGCAGAGGTTGAAGGAGTGGGGGGTCAGCCTGTCAGTGCTCAGACCATAGGCTGCACACTGCATCAAATTAGTCTGCACGGCTGTCGTCCCAGAAGGAGGCTTCTTCTAAAAATGATGCACCAGACAGCCCGCAAACAGTTGGCTGAAGACAAGCAGACTAAGGACATGGATTACTGGAACCATGTCCTGTGGTCTGATGAGACCAAGATAAACGTATTTGGTTCAGATGGTGTCAAGCGTGTGTGGCAACAACCAGGTGAGGAGTACAAAGACAAGTGTGTCCTGCCTACAGTCAAACATGGTGGTGGGAGAGCAATGGTCTGGGGCTGCATGAGTGGTAGAGAGCTAGAGTTCATTGAGGGAACCATGAATGCCAACATGTACCGTGACATACTGAAGCAGAGCATGATCCCCTCCCTTCGGAGACTGGGCCGCAGGGCAGTATTCCAACATGACAACAACCTCAAACACACCTCCAAGACAACCACTGCCTTGCTAAAGAAGCTGAGGGTAAAGCTGATGGTCTGGCCAAGCATGTCTCCAGACCTAAACCCTATTAAGCATCTGAGGCATCCTCAAACAGAAGGGGGAGGAGCACAAGGTCTCTAACATCCACCAGCTCTGTGATGTCATCATGGAGGAGAGCAAGAGGACTCCAGTGGCAACCTGTGAAACTCTGGTGAACTCCATGCCCAAGAGGGTTAAGGCAGTGCTGGAAAATATTGGTGGCCACTCAAAACATTGACACATTGGACATTTTCAAATAGGGGTGTACTCACTTTTGTTGCCAACAGTTTAAACATTAATGGCTATGTGATGTGTTATTTTGAGGGGACAGCAAATTTACACTGTTATACAAGCTGTACATTCACTACTTTACATTGTGGGAAAGTGTCATAGTGTCAAAGGGCTACGGGGAAATTGCCAAGCAGCTTGGTGAAAAAAGGTCCACTGTTGGAGCAATCATTAGAAAATGGAAGAAGCTAAACATGACTGTCAATCTCCCTCGGACTGGGGCTCCATGCAAGATCTCACCTCGTGGGGTCTCAATGATCCTAAGAAAGGTGAGAAATCAGCCCAGAACTACACGGGAGGAGCTGGTCAATGACCTGAAAAGAGCTGGGACCACCGTTTCCAAGGTTACTGTTGGTAATACACTAAGACGTCATGGTTTGAAATCACGCGTGGCACGGAAGGTTCCCCTGCTTAAACCAGCACATGTCAAGGCCCGTCTTCAGTTTGCCAATGACCATTTGGATGATCCAGAGGAGTCATGGGAGAAAGTCATGTGGTCAGATGAGACCAAAATAGAACTTTTTGGTCATCATTCCACT
>NC_060162.1:21488127-21494887 GCF_021292245.1 Micropterus dolomieu | reverse complement strand
GTAAGAAGCGTATCAAGGTTCTGGCGTGGCCTAGCCAGTCTCCAGACCTAAACCCAATAGAGAATCTTTGGAGGGAGCTCAAACTCCGTGTTTCTCAGTGACAGCCCAGAAACCTGACTGATCTAGAGAAGATCTGTGTGGAGGAGTGGGCCAAAATCCCTCCTGCAGTGTGTGCAAACCTGGTGAAAAAACATTTTACCTCTGTAATTGCAAACAAAGGCCACTGTACCAAATATTAACATTGATTTTCTCAGGTGTTCAAATACTTATTTGCAGCTGTATCATACAAATAAATAGTTAAAAAATCATACATTGTGATTTCTGGATTATTTTTTTTTTTAGATTATGTCTCTCACAGTGGACATGCACCTACGATGACAATTTCAGACCCTCCATGATTTCTAAGTAGGAGAACTTGCAAAATAGCAGGGTGTTCAAATACTTATTTTCCTCACTGTATATATATAATGATTCAGCTTTGTATAACTAGGACAGATTCCTTATTGGGGAAAATTCATTCACACACTTGAACAGACATATCGGTAATTTATTGCATGGTTGAATTAGTTAAGTCAGAAATGCCAGTATGACTTTTCCTATTGGTAACTCTCCTTCAACAGATAGGATTTCATACCACTACTGGTATGAAATGCAGTATGTTCTTTTACAATCCAGGAATGCTTTTAAAGCTTTTTTTTTTTTTTCACTTGTTTGGAAATTGATCCACAAGACATGCTTTAGTATTTCCTGTTGAGGTCAGATTTGCTTCTTCCGAAAGACAATCATCAGGTCTGTTCCCACTTTGAAAGCATAATGTGCCTGTGTGCATGCACATCTGTGCATACATGTGGGTAGGTGTTTATTCCCGTGTGTTTGCAGGTGCGCGCACGTACACACTCTCTCTCTCACACACACACACACACACACACACACACACACACACACACACACACACACACACACACACACACACACACACACACACACACACAATAACTAATTTAGCAAGTGGTTCATGTTGAGGTCCCCTGGATGACACAGCGTCCCTTTGTGTGGGAGCCCAGGTATTAAATTCCATTTCTGAAAGCACCTGGATGTGCTCAGATCAGTCATGAAGTCACAATATTCCGAGCTGTCATAAGTCACTTTTAGTAAGTAATTAAAAAATGTTTATGCTTCCGTGATGCAGCAGATGCCTGGCTTTTATTGTACCTATGAATGAGGCAAAATGTGAATGGCACTAAGGGAGCTGATACTGAAAATGTCAGAGATAAGTCCTCATTTTGAGCATGCGCAGCCATCACAGGGTGTGTTACATACCTGCCCGCCCAGATCACAAGCATAATGTTGGCCCTGATTGGCTGGAGCCATGCACCTGTACTGTTGTTTTAGTGTCCCTCCACTCCTTCCCCCTCACCGTCCAGGTCCAAAGATCGATGCACTGTTTGCTCAAGCCCTGAGCTGTTAGGCGCAGGGGTATCCCAGCGCTTCCTGCATGAACCTGAAACCTCTACTGTGGGCGCCTCTCTCACCACCACGCCACTTCACCTGTCGTCCATCCTGCCTGTCTTTCATGCAGCTGGAGGCCCCAGTCGAACCCCCATCTCTGCCAGGGACTCGGTTGGCACCTGGACGTCCAAACAGAGCACAGACGAGGGCCTGGATTTACTTTCTCTGAGGCGGAAGCAAAAGGAGGATTGAAAAGTTTTTCCATCTCTTTTGTTTTTGTCTTTTTGACCCTGTGTTCCTGTGTCTATGTGTGTGCAGGATTTAAAGGACACAACAAATCCCTTTTTTGTTTGAGGTATGTGGGAGATTTTCATTTGTTTTCAGACACTGGGAAAATGGTGGATGTACAGCACTGTTGTGGAAAAGGATCACAAAGGCGCTCACATTTTAAACCCTTTGTGATGTGAGAAAGATTTCAAATATATGACTAATATATTCGAAAAGTCCAAGCCTAGTAGCTCAGTCACTTGAGATTCACAATAACTCATTCAATTTCATAGTTGTGTGAGTGCGAGTAGAACAATAACAGTGAGTGAAACATGCTAAATCAGGCCTTTTGGTTTGGAGCCATCTTTGGTTTCTAAACTGTACACCAATACAAATAAGGATATGGCTGACACCACATGCAGCGGTGAGAAAATATGTCTCATTTATTACGGAGATGATTTATGATTTTCTTTTATGTGGAAGACATACTATGTTTTGACTTCTGATGATTTTGCATACAGGTGAATGGGTGGTTTTGTATCTTTGCCACTGTATATATTTAGGGCAAGGATCAGCCACTGATTTCTGATCTTCTTTTATTGTTATGGATATCACTGTGGACATTTCACAATCTTCCTGTTCCAATTTTCAGAAATGATCTGCTGTTTCCAAAAAAAACAACACAAACATGGATCAAAAGTTTCTGTTTAGTATCTTGGAAGTCATGGCTGATTCTGAGCAAGTCAAATTTTCATGATCTTATCGCTATTTTAATCTTTGTGGCTGTGGATTATCTCCCATAGATCTCTCTGTGGTACAAAGGGTTGAGAAGGGAGTGGCTAGATGTCTTTACAGCTCTGCAGCACAGATAAAGTATTGAGGATGTTGCCTGATATTACCTCAAAGGAAGTCTCTCGTCTGTCTGACGTTTAAATGTCATGTTACATCAACATGTTCATGGAAAGGCACAGAAATATGCTTTAAAATTTTCAATGTATTGCTGTAAGAGCAAACCAGGGTCTGTATTACAGAAAGTCTATTCTAATTGTTTATTGAGCATGATGATTTAAGTGAGGACCTGATTAAAAAAAGTCAAAATACTGGAGAGTTGTAGCTTACGTGTCATTTTCTAGACACAATTTCACAGTTTGACTAAAAACAAGAGCTCTTTCTTATTATCAGCAAAATATCAAGCATCTCAGTATGTGAACTCTTGTGACCTTTTTTTTGCTGGCAGTTGGCTGTGCAGTCAGTTATATTTACCTATGACAGAACAAGTGGATTGAGAGGACAAATCATTTTCTCATCGAGGCACAAAACTATCTTTACTATTTGTTTGTTTGTATCTTTCCCTGATTTGCATCTCTGCTTTGTGACTGTATTTCAGGAAATGTCCTCCTCTGCTAACACTTGGATACCTTGTTCTCAAACATGACCTTCCATAAATCAACTGCTTCCCCCTCCCTTCTGCCACAGTTTCCCCTTTCATTTGCTATCCGGGTTTAGTCCTACTACAAAGATATGACTCTTTGCTTCACTAACTATGCGTAACTCTGTCATAAGTATATACATGCTTTTTCTCTAGGTGTGAAATATGGAGACACTGAGCTAAAGATGGGGTCGGTAGTGTCATACTTTGAACAGTTGTGTGGAAAGGAGGAAAAGAGAGGTGAGAACTGATGCATACAAACTGTAAATGTTAAGTAAACTTAAACTGAGTTTGTAACATACAGTGAGTGCACCTGTAGCACTAATATGTTTACATGCCGCATGTTGTACTTGACGATTAAAGTGACACTATTCTCCCAATGCTGATGCGAAGTCTTTAACCCTCTCTTGCTCTGAATCTTTTATTTTTTCACAGAGGAGGAGAGACACTTGCGTGCTAATGACAGACCTTTCAACCTGTCTTACCACTATACTGTAAGTCTATGTGTAATATTAACAAAAACATATCCAGATGAGATGGGATGGGGAGCGAGACCCTTTTAGAATTTAGTGTCCGACTGTTATGAAAACTGAACTTTCTTAAAGACAGGTTGTGTTCCATCATATTGCATTGTCACATTGGTCTGTCACTTGCCTCTGATCCAGAACAATGCCATCAAGACCTCCAAATACAACATTTTCACCTTCCTGCCACGTAACCTCTTTGAGCAGTTCCGGAGGCTCGCCAATGCCTACTTCCTCTTTCTCATGGTCCTTCAGGTACATGTTTTAATTTGTTTACCTCCTCCAGTGCTGTGATGTCAAAGTGTCTGGGGGCTTTACACATTTATGGTTTTCAACGACTAAGAAAGCAGTGGATAAGACACATGCCTTGGGTGTGGAAGATCCAGGTTCGATTCCCACGGCAACACATTCCCCAATGTGTCCCTAAACAAGACACTTAACCCCTAGTTGTTCCAGAGGCGTGCGCCCTTTGACACATACATGTGTAGCAATTGTAAGTTGCTTTGGATAAAAGGTCAGGTAAATGTAAATTAACATATTTTAAATGTGTGTGTGTGTGTGTGTGTGTTCTGTTGACAGCTAATCCCACAAATCTCCTCTCTCTCCTGGTTCACCACGGCAGTCCCTCTGATTTTGGTGCTGTCTATAACAGCAGTGAAGGACGCCAGCGATGACATAGTAAGATGAAATTATAATGATCTATTGGGACAAAAATGTAAAAACTGTGCTTTGTTAAATAACTAAAAGGAAATCCAACTCAATATTAAGACATAAAATAAGGAACTAAATTCAAACGTGTACTTTAATCAAAATATATCTAAGCAAACATTGCTTTCTCTTTACCCTTTATCATCTGAGTAGAACAGACACAAAAGCGACAATCAAGTGAATAACCGCATCGTGAACGTCCTCATCGATGGAGAGTGAGTCACTTGAGATACAAATGTCACTTTATCTGCTTGTAAATAACACATGATGTACAAAGACAGATGTAGAGCAGTTTTGAGCTTTACACGTGTTTTGTGTGATTTTTTTTGTAAAGCATTCATTTCATGGTATGTTTTATGTTTATATTTTTCTGGTAGGCTGAGAAAGGAAAAATGGATGAATGTTCAAGTGGGAGACATAATCAAACTGGAGAATAATCAGTTTGTCACAGTAAGTATGGGGATGCTAAAATAAAGATTAAAATTATTTTTGTAATTGCCAGGGAATATTAACCGTATGCAAATTTTATAGCATATTGCTGTTTTATACACTGATTCTTTAAGTCGGCGACACTGACACTAAAGCCACATTGACACTGCAGCCCCTAATGCTCAATTCCGATTTATTGCCCAGATCTGCCACAGAGGATTTTCACGGGAGACCCTCCTGGGGTCACAATTCTCCCAATATCCTGTATTTCACCCGATTTATGACAAATGTTCACAAAATTGTGTCCTATTCATTACTGTTTGTGGCACTGTACAGCACATATAAGCACCACAAAAAAAAGCAGATAGCTCGCAACAAGGTGGATTTCAGGTGGAAGAAAGGGAATTTGTGAGCAGATGATAACAAGGAAGAATTGTGACAACGGTCGCGGTCAGAGTGATAGTAAACTTTATGTCATCTCATTACCTTCTAAACTTTCAGTTGTCTGCTGTGTATCGTGTGCTTTCTTTTCGTTTTTAGGCAGACCTTCTGTTGCTGTCCAGCAGTGAGCCTCTCAATCTGGTGTACGTAGAAACAGCTGAACTGGATGGGTGAGTGTGCAGTACTGTGTGTGTGTGTGTGTGTGTGTGACAGCTGATGTCTCACACTGCCTTAGATTTCCCTCCAGTCGCATCCTTCTCATGTCCTCTTGGTCTCTCCCAGTGAAACCAATCTGAAGGTGAAACAAGCCCTGACTGTAACTGGAGAGATGGGAGACAGCATCGATGCTCTGGCTGGCTTCAATGGTGAGAAGATGAAAGAAGCAAAATTAAACAGATAGAAGTACCATTGTAGGGAATATATGGTGGATTATTTTTCAGTCAGGATATTTGGATTTCTTTGTCACATCCCAACAGTCATGTCTACATAAATAACACATAACATTTCAAAGTGACAAAATATATGAGAAGACTTGTTAAGATATTAGTCAAGATAATGGGATTTCTCTGTACTTAGTCATTCAAGTAACAAGTAATAAGTAACTTGCCATTTTCAGCTTGTACGTTGCCAGCTCAGAGGTTGTTGTTTCACATAGCAACAGGGACTTTGAAAACGGTAACAAGCAGATAGCGGAAGGGGAAGGGAAGTTGGCTAATGGTATTCTTTATACCAATAGCCTACTTCTGTGAGACAGAATACTAATTATCTGATAGGCAAACACTTAATAACTGTGCACACTCATTACTCAGAAGTATACTATGCATATGTGACTTGCGAATGTGGGCCACTTGGGGGGCCTCTTGCAGCCCTGATGAAAAACACCAGGTGTAGGATGTAAATAACCACATAATTCCTATTTTGGAGGTGGTGGGTAGGTTGAAAGGTTAGATGATTAGGTGATCTTCACCAGGAGAACAGAGTTCAATTAACTGTGTGAAAAAGCTAACATCAGTTTTTGTTTTTTGTAGTATTATTAGCGTTAGCTAGCTAGCGTTAGCAATAATTTTGGTGTTTTTTTGCATTTTGTTGCGTTTCATGTACCCTTAGCTAGTTAGCGTTAGCGTTTCTTGTAGCATTAAGTGTTTGACAGTTCAGTTGCCATTCAACTTTCTGAAAGTCTGGACTTACCGGCCACCATGGTTTGGTGTAAATTATTTGTATGAGTTACACTACCTAGCTACAATCTTCTAGCAATTATTTGACATCATACATAGCATACATAGTCAGAATGTAACATGTTAACAGCTGAATTTTAAAACCAACCACAAACTTCCAGTTTTTTGGACTCAGATGTCAAATATGGTCTAAAAAATCTATGAGAGGTCTAGAAATTTGAGTCTGAAAAAGTATGGACTTTCGAATGGCTTACAAACATTGCCATTAAATGTGATAGAATAGAGGCTGCTGAGGATGCTGAGAAATGTTTTTGACTGTCCTATACACCCCCCCCCCC
>NC_060162.1:21449601-21488107 GCF_021292245.1 Micropterus dolomieu | reverse complement strand
CCCCCCCCCCCCCCCCCCCCCAAACTTATAAACTATTTTTGATGTGTTAATTTACACTAACATCTGTCTCACTCAGGTGAAGTGCGATGTGAGCCTCCCAACAACCGTCTAGACAAGTTCAAAGGAACCCTGACTTTGAACGGACAAACCTACTCTTTGGATAATGACAAGGTGCTGCTCAGAGGATGTACTCTAAGGAACACTGAGTGGTGCTTTGGTCTGGTCATCTTTGGAGGTAAACTCTCATCACCTGCTAGCTTGTAAGTTAGCTTGGGTCATAGGGTCTACCCTAATGCCTTTCCAAAACACGGACACACTGCAAGTTTGGGATGCACCACTCAAGTCTGCAGGGCCTCTCCAGAGGACATTCATGCTTACTGTTTACACACAACAGACCAGTTCCAGTGATAAAAATGTATCTATTTTATTATTAGACAAGGCAGACAAAAACAAAGTAATCAATAACAGTAAAATACAGCAGTGAATAATAATAAATAATTTTTACTAGTAGTGGGAGGTGAATTATTAACTCTACTATAGCTCCAAGCTTCTAATCTATGGCTGTTGTACGTTGTATTAATTGTTAGCATTTGGTAAAGAACCAACCTACATTCACTTAACATTTTATGTTAACTTTGGACTTTGGACTGATAAGAAACCACTGGTCATATAAGTTCAATCCTGAATTCACCAGCCTATTCAACATTAAGTGAATGACTAAATGATTGAACCTAAAAGAAAAAATTGTAGAGCAACTAATGTAGGCCTATCACAGAGTTTAATAGCAAAAATTCAAATGACAGGTACGTTTTAAGAAATTATCTAAATCTGTCTGCATAAAGGAATAGGTAATAGGCATTCTCGCCGTCAGTAATAACAGTAAAACCCGGCAAGTGGATTGTTTTTATGTGAGGTTACAACACCTTCACACACAGGCAATAAAAAAATTATTACTCATTACATTTACAAAAACTACATAAAGCCCCTTTAATAATAGATTAAGAGAATCTGACGCACATTTTATGTTAATACAGTCTCTGGAAATGCTAAAATCATGGCTCTTTCTGCATGATTGTCAGTCTATCTGAACAAGATATTGAACCTTTCCAGGTCCAGACACCAAGCTGATGCAGAACAGTGGAAAGACAACCTTCAAACGGACGAGCATTGATCACCTAATGAATGTCCTGGTGTTGTGTGTGAGTTTCATGTTCATTCACACATACATACATACGCTTAAGCGCACATGTACATTTTAGCTGTAAAATGTTTGGTCTAATTTGTTAATTTAAACGCAACTCTTGGTATATAAACACACATGTGAATGAATCCTCAAATGGTTTGGCACATTAAGTAAAATATGTAATGTCATGATTTGAAAATAAAATATTATATAAAGTAGTATTTGTACCGCTGTAGTGTTCTCTGTTTTGAAGTAAGAGTAATAATAAAAAGAATAAAGTTACAATGGCTAAAAATGCATTGCTCTGATGGGGGGGAAAAAAGGTGAAATATGATTTCAGGGTTTTGCATTGCTTGATTCTGCACATTACTCGTTACTCAGCACTTCTGTTGTCTACTTGTTTATTAATACTTTGACATTTTTCCAGTTACAAGATCTATTAGTAAAACTACTGGAAGGATTTTCTTTTTATAATTGTTCCTGATACAGTACAAGTTAATAAAATCCACTGATTACTTAATGTTCCCGCCTGCATTATATTTAATTATATATATATATTTATATTTATTGAAATGTGTCATATCTTTATTCTATCAGATCTTTGGTTTCCTGGCATCTATGTGCTCTGTTCTGGCCATTGGCAATGCAATCTGGGAGGTGAAAGAGGGCTCAGTGTTCACAGCCTTCCTCCCCCGTGACTCTGGGGTTGGTGCTGCTCTTTCATCCTTCCTCTCCTTCTGGTCTTACGTCATCATCCTCAACACGGTGGTGCCCATTTCTCTCTACGTCAGGTACATTCTAGCACCGAAAGATAATGGAATCAGAAAGCAACAGAAGTTTTTGGGAGTCAAGCTCCGAGGCAAAGTTGTTTTTTTATCTTTGTGTGCTTATTCCTATGTGTGTGGATGTCAGTGTGGAGATCATCCGCCTGGGGAACAGCTTCTACATAGACTGGGACAGGAAGATGTATTACCCCAAGAATGACACCCCTGCCCAGGCGAGGACCACCACGCTCAACGAGGAGCTGGGCCAGATCAAATACATCTTCAGCGACAAGACCGGCACCCTGACTCAGAACATCATGACATTTAACAAGTCCTCCATCAATGGGAAAGCTTATGGTGAGCAGCTCTGCTTATATAAATATGTACAGAGTTGAATGGACACACCAGCTTGGGCATTCATGGCCATCAAGCATGAATGATTGATTTTGGAGTTCTCTGTTATTCAGGGGAGCTGTTTGACTTTGCTGGACAGAGGGTGGAAATAACAGAGGTGAGAGGAGAACACTGATACACAAATGTAGCCTATATTTTTAGGAATGTTCTATAATGTGTTAATGTTTATTTTTTTTTCTTTTGTCTGCTTCCTTTTCTCTGCAGAAGACAGATAGAGTGGACTTCTCCTGGAACCCGCTGGCTGATCCGAAGTTCATCTTTCATGACCACAGTCTGGTGGAGACGGTGAGAGAGGGAAACCCGAAGGCTCAGGCCTTCTTCCGCCTGCTGGCTCTGTGCCACACCGTCATGCCTGAGGAAAAGAAAGAGGGTGAGCGTCCTCTAATGGATGTCTTTATTACTACATGACAAGTGGCTGCAAAGGTTGAAAAGAGGAGAATTACGTTGCATATATTTTGTCTCTGGTGAGTAAACCCTAATAGAGCTCAGTCCTTAATAATACAGATTTGTCTTTACTAAAATATCTTTATAATAATAATTATCCTATAATATTAATATCTAATATCATCTTCTTTTCATATTAACCATTTAGCAACTCCAGGATAAGATTACATTCCTAAATAATTGTATATAATAAAAGTATTTAAGCCTGCATGTGTAAGATTTTAAAAAGTCTGTATTTGATTACCAGTGGTAGTATTAAAAAAAGGACCTGGTGGCAGGCAGCAATGCATCCCACTGCACACATTTTTACATGTTCACTTTTTATTTTTCTTCCTTTCCTCTCTTGTCATCTTTTTGTCCTGGTAGGGGAGCTGTACTATCAGGCTCAGTCTCCCGATGAGGGCGCTCTGGTGACCGCAGCAAGAAACTTCGGGTTTGTGTTCCGCTCACGCACTCCAGAGACCATCACAGTCGTGGAGATGGGCAGACAAGTCACCTACGAACTTCTGGCAGTTCTTGACTTTAATAATGTGCGCAAGAGAATGTCCGTCATAGGTGAGAAAAAGTTGTGGCACAATGTTGGGTTTTAACTGAGGTTTCTGGTCATTAGCAACCTTGTAAATTTCTGAAATTACAAAATTCACATTATCCTTATACCTTTTCATGTGTTTTTTAAACCCATCCAATCTGTCATGTCATTTAAAATATACCTTGTGACAAGTTTATGTGTCAAACCTCTTGACTATGTCCTCACTAAGCGACATCAACCATGATTTCCAGTGCGTAGCCCCGAAGGTAAATTGATTCTATACTGCAAAGGAGCAGACACCATCATCTTTGAAAGACTGCACCCGTCCTGTAAAAAACTGATGGAAGTTACAACTGGACACCTCAATGTGAGTGATGCGGTCAGATTTTGTGGTGTGTCTGCCAATAAATAAAACTACATAAATACAATAATTGTCAGGAGTTTTGAACTGCTCTGAACTGTCCAACTAAAATAGGAGTATGCAGGCGAAGGTCTCCGTACGCTGGCTCTGGCCTACAAGGACTTGGATGAGGGCTATATGAAGGAGTGGCAACAGCGCCACCATGAGGCCAGCACTGCCATGGAAGGACGAGAGGAGAGACTTGATGAACTTTATGAAGAGATAGAGAAAGACCTGCAGGTTAGTCCATCTGCTGAATACTTTGACACATTGCTAGATAATTTGATTGACTCAACAATTGGTGGGTTAACCTCTTGGTTGGTGTATCTGGAGAAGATTTTAATATACTTTGAATTCTGTTCGATAACACACTGAATTGAAATACTGATGAGACACCAAGAAATGATGAAACACTGCCTCAGACTAACAAAAAGATCTGACATTCAGACTGAAGTGCCAGTAAAACCAGCATTGCTTTATCACCATCTGTTGTTTTTCAATTGATTATTATCCTGCCAGAGTAACCTGAGAATAGCTTTAAACATTGTTGCTTATAGTATTTGAAAATGTTTTGGGGAAAATGTGGAGATGCTTTTTATTTATTACAGAATGATACATAAAATCATTTTAACATTACCACCCTGTATTCTGTGGTTTGTAGCTGTTGGGAGCGACAGCTGTGGAGGACAAGCTGCAGGACGGTGTGCCACAGACCATAGAGCAACTGGCTAAAGCTGACATCAAAATCTGGGTGTTGACTGGGGATAAACAGGGTTAGTGTCGCGTATTGTATATTCCCACTCAAATCACACATTTCAAGATGGCTGAAGGTAGTATAATGTGAAATTAATTTTCATTTCCTCTCACTGTTAACCTCAATGTGTCAGGAACCCCTGGGTGTGGAGTCTCCATGGGTTCACATGACACATCTAAACACACTGTGCCATCTGTAAATTGTCACAGCCTGGTTTAAATGAGGACAAAGAGGAGAGGACAACACATGAATTTTAACAAAAGATTTATTTAAGTATAAATGTTAATAAGGAACATCATTAGTGTGTTGAGTGTCTGCATGTATACAGTGAAGTGTAGTGAACAAGGAAATCCTTACCCAAACAATGAACCATCCGCCCAGATAGAGAGAGTGTGAGTGACTGAATCCACCATCTTATATAGGATTGTATAGTGAGCAGCAGGCACAGGTGATAATCAGTGATACAGTGCTTCACTCCTAAAAAAGGAAGGACAGAGAACAAAATGAACAAGTAAATGTTTGGCGTGTTTGACAGATGAATTGCATCACAGTAATTCTAAATGTCGGTTGTTGTTTTTAAACAGAGACAGCGGAAAATATCGGCTATTCCTGCAACATGCTGAGAGAGGAGATGAAGGAGATCTTCGTTGTGGCAGCCAATACAGCTGAAGGAGTCAAGGAGGAGTTACAGTAAGTAAGCCAGAAAACAAATAACTGCAAGACATGAGGTATCTGCTGACCAGAGGCTGTTTCAGTATATGAATTTCAACATAACTAGTACAAAAAATACCAAAAATATACAATTCTGCAAGTTGCCTAACTATTTGTTCACCGGAGGCTCAGCAATGTGAGCACAGCTAAATGTATTGGATGCTAACAGAAACGATTAGTGAGCTGGACTGAATATTATAAATGACATTTGTGCCACCAAGCGGCAACCTCCGGCTCTCGCACAGTGACTACGTCCACTTCTTTTATACAGTCTATGGTTGCCACACTTTATAACAGTTAGATCGCAGTATGTAACAATACTATAGCAAATGGGTCTTCTACTGTGGTGTTGTCCTGGACCATGTTGCGTTATTGTATATTATTATATATTAATAGCTGTATAAGCTGAGTATCCGTAAAATGACAATAAATTTATACTGAATGTTACAAAGCAGAGGTGGGGGACTCGAGTCACCTGACTTGACTCGAGTAGACTGAGTTGCAAATTTGAAGACTTGAGACTTGCTTGACTAAAACTGAAAAGACTCGACTTGATTTTGACTTGGTATTCATGACTTGGACTTGACTTAGAAGAAAAAAAAAAGACCGTTAACATTTCGTGTACAACACAGACATTCAAGGATTATGTTGTTGATGACGGTAGGAAGAAAAGAACAACGGTGCGCAAGGTCTGCAGCTCAAAAATGAGTGAAACGACCACCACAACATCCAACTTCATCCGTCACAACAGAACCCATAAAGAAAGGTACATTACATGACTGCGGCTTTTTAGCTAACGTTAATTTATTGGCTGGTCGAACGCATAGAAAGCTACGTTAGCGTAAAGTTTAAGCTACATGCAGTTGTTTGGCTGCAGTTTGCTGCTGTTGTAACTTTATGTGAAAACCTCTTAACATTCCTGGTGGGAACAGGTCCTGATGACAGCTTTTGTAATATGCCCACAACTTCCATGTTAAGTTCATACTCATATGATACACCATTCACAAGTCCTCGTGATTCGACCCAATAGGAGCTCGCATGTCCCGTCCACGGCCTACAATAGAGAGCCCGCGCTGTAAGGAAGGGCCAGCCCCTATTATTTCGTGGGTATGCTGAGCTAATTGCTACCAATTGTGCCGATGACTCACACTTCGTGTAGCCAATAAAATTCTGAAAATAACGATATCCAGCTTTAAGTAGGAATTCATGATACCAGCAAGAAAACACATCTGCGTCAAGCTACGGCGTGATGCAGCAGTAGCCCCTTGCCGTCAAGGGGCGGTGATGTTTTGGAAAAAAATAGACCAAGACTTACCCTTAGAAAAACCTGTGTAAAATATTAGTTTTTCATGGTAATTGGTATAAAATTTAAAATTGGACTAGGTAAGGCTTTGTGCTCTGGCCCCCACAGCTAATAAATCCCAGCTGTAGTTGTCTGCATGCATTTGTTAGCAAGATTTTTCAAGGGGAAACAAAAAATATATTACTTTTAGTGTTTAAACTTAGGTTACCATTACTGACACGTGTTTCTATTATTTTTCTTCCCCATTTCAATTATCAGTGAAGACAATAGTAGACTAAATAATAGAAAACCTTTGTATAGTTCAATATAGATAGAACAGAAACTCTCACCACATGTTCAGAAATGATCACACAGATGAATTGCCACCTCTCTTAAACTGTTTAAACAAACTGTATTCCAAAGAATTGCATATGACTGGACTTGTGACTTGCTTGACTTTAATCACAGTAACTTGGGACTTGCTTGAGACTTGAAGGTTAAGACAAGTCAATTGATCTTTAAAAAAAATTTTTTTATATATATATCCAACATAATTTGGCATATTAAAATACACAGCACAGAGCAGACTCATGTTTACCAGCTTTTATACTGAAAGGAAATTTAAATGATGATGAGACTCTACAAAATGCCGCTGAGGAGGCATTGTGTTTACTGTCACCATCCATGAAGAAGAGGAGTGGCTCATTAAAGTTTATCATTAAGCTCATAAAACTGTTATCGGCATGTTGTAAGCCCTACTGGTATCAGGTTTTTTTTGTTGTTGTTTCCAGGTCTTGTGGCAGGTAATGAGTTTAAGTTAAAGCATTTGTTTCCATCCAAACAATCTTCTTTTTTTATTTCAGAGACTTTTATGAATTCCACCCAAACATCCCCATGTCCCTGTGTTTTCAGGAATGCAAGAAGAAAAATGTGTCCAGAAGCTGCAGAAAAGCCATCTGTGATAACGGCCCGTGCAGGCCTATTTTGGCTTCAGAAGACACAGTCCGTGCAGGATGAGAAGGTGGATGGAGAATATGGCCTAGTTATAAATGGACACAGTCTGGTAAGAAGGTTTTTTCAGGTGCATTGCTATTTCCAGTAGAATCAGAATCAGAAGGAGCTTTATTGCCAAGTAGTGTTTTACACATACGAGGAATTTGCTGTGGTGATAAGGTGCTACACGTAGACAAACTAACTGTGGTGTAGCAGTGATCCAAAGCGTTCCCCTCTCTGGTTGGAGACTTTATATACTGTCTGTATATGTGGAGTTCTTGGCTGAGATTTCCCCCGTTAAAGTCACCAAGAACAATAACAAGGGAGTCCAGGTTTGTCTGCTCCACACACAGTATCCGGTCGGCCAGCATGCAATAGCTGCTGAATCAACAAGAAATTGAACTGAACTGAATTGAATTTATTGAAGGATAGCCCCTTGAGATGCAGGTTCTCATTTTCAAGGGGGTCCTGTAACAAATACATAATGAACAAATACAAAACAAAATGTTGTCTCCATATGACGCTGATCTAGGAAAAAGTTCTGGCTAGGCCCAAAAAGTTAATCCTTTCATCTAAAAGGTCACCACACTGTTGGGGGCTACATAGTACAAATAAAAATACACGTTGATATTTTACAGGCTGATTCTGGTCATTTCAGACTCAGTAAATGTAACTACATTTAGGCCAACAAAAAAGAGAGGACTTTCTTTATAGTGTATGGTTAAACCTTTTTTTGGGGGGGGGGGGGGGGGGGGGGGGGGGGGGTAGCTTGCGGGATACTTGAGGGATACTTGACTCACAACTTCAGTATGATCCTGTAATCCCTTTCACTCTCAGGCCTTTGCACTGGAGAAGAACTTGCAGCTGGAGCTGCTGAGGACAGCGTGTATGTGTCAGACGGTGATTTGCTGCAGGGTCACCCCTCTGCAGAAGGCCCAGGTGGTTCAGCTGGTCAAGAAATACAAGCAGGCGGTCACTCTGGCCATTGGGGATGGGGCCAATGATGTCAGCATGATCAAGGGTGAGCTCATTCAACTCAGACACTCTTACACGAACCACAGAGTTGTATTTGTAGTTAAACCAAACAGCTGGAAAATGTTACTCACTGTGTTTCTTTCTTTTGTGTCTGTCTTTCAGCTGCTCATATCGGTGTAGGTATCAGCGGTCAGGAGGGCATGCAGGCAGTTCTCTCAAGCGACTATTCCTTCGCCCAGTTCCGTTACCTTCAGCGCCTCCTGCTGGTGCACGGTCGCTGGTCCTACCTGCGCATGTGCAAGTTCCTACAATATTTCTTTTACAAGAACTTCACCTTCACCTTTGTGCATTTTTGGTACGCGTTCTTCTGCGGCTTCTCTGCACAGGTGAGGGACATGTACTGGGATAATGTAACATAACTGAACAGGTTACATGCAATGTGAAAAAAATAATGAATCTAGTTAGGCATATAAGTAACTCTATAACTCTAAGAATAGTGCATATTGACTTGTTGACTATATGCTTCGATTATAATGTTATGCCATTATGTTAAATGATGTGGAGAAGTGATGTGAATAACAAGTAGATCAAGGTGCACTTAGAAAATTATAGAAGTATACATGCATTGCAGTGTTCAGGAGATGCTCAGTATAACAAGAAGATCAAACAATACAATGTAACCACAAGACCACGAATTACAGTCAACAAAAATTGCCATAGAGTTGAAACAAGACCTCTCACGGACACAGTTCCAACAAGAACTGAATATTGTAGTCTTCACAAAAATATTTATTGCTAACCTAAGTGTTCAACATTATTAATACTGTATTTACATCTTTAATGTCGTCTTTGTGGTTCTTGTTCATAGACTGTGTATGACGAGTGGTTCATCACCTTGTACAACCTGGTTTACACAGCTCTTCCAGTCCTCGGCATGAGCCTCTTCGACCAGGTATGCGCTAGGGAGAAAGTAATTCATACGTTTAAAACGGCTTGGATATTTTATTTAATATCATATCATTTATCAGTAGTTCACACTCTTGTATATGGATCCTCTAGGTTTTCTCTGCTTTATCTATACTCTTCTGTTTCTGTAGGACGTGAATGACCGCTGGAGTTTCCAGTATCCTCAGCTCTACACCCCAGGCCAGCTGAACCTGTACTTCAATAAGAAAGCCTTTGTGCGCTGTCTGATGCACAGCTGCTACAGCTCCCTTATCCTCTTCTTCATCCCATGGGCCGCCATGCAAGATACAGTTCGAGACGATGGCAAAGACATTGCCGACTATCAGTCTTTTGCTTTATTGGCACAGACCTGCCTTCTGGTTGTGATGAACATACAGGTGAGGAATACAGTGCAGGATTTTTTGCATCAGTGTGATGAAGAACTTTTATTTTGTATACACTAGATTAGCCAAAACAGACATTCTCATTTTCTTTCATTTTATCTATAAATGTCTATCAAATCGCCATATATGAAACTGCAATAGAATTACATGTAACATGATATATTTATTATATATTTATATTTGAATTTATTTTGTTAATTCAACCCTAAATTACATATTTCAGTTATGTCTGGACACCTATTACTGGACAGCAGTGAACCAGTTTTTCGTTTGGGGCAGCCTGGCAGCTTACTTTGCCATCACGTTCACCATGTACAGCAACGGCATGTTTCTCATCTTCACCTCCTCTTTCCCCTTCATCGGTGAGTACGTTAGATTCAGCTAATTCATGGAGGCAGAAAGCTGGCAGGTGCCCACATATTAAAAGTTTTGTCCTCCAAAATCTGACACATGTATGAATTTCAATCCTTGGTTTGTGCATTGAATTTTAACCCTTTTAAATGTGTGCAAATTCCCACTACAACCCATACACAATATTGTAGGATTGTGTAACGATAAACTCTTTCACTATGTGATTCTCCAGGCACCGCAAGAAACTCTCTCAGCCAGCCTAACGTGTGGCTGACCATATTCCTGACTACCCTCCTCTGTATTCTGCCTGTAGTGGCTTTTCGCTTCATTCTCATTCAGCTTCGGCCCACCATAAACGACAAGGTGAGATATCAGATGACACAGACTAATAAAGCATACCGTCTTTTATGCACCCTGTTTTTACCTCTATAAATAAACTGATTTGTTCTCTCTGACTGATAAAAATAAAACATATATATATATATATATATGCCCATATGTCATTTAAACTCTGCCGTTCTACATTATCCAGTTACAATTTAGCTTTCTGATATGTAAAATACATTAGGATGTGCAGATACAGTACAGATATCTATAGCATTCATCTTTGCTTAGTTTACTCAAACTAAAATATGTATGAAATATCGTGACATTGGAATTATATAATTCTATATGCGAAGTTAGTAGTATTTTGTTTACACAAAATCAACTATTACTGAGTTATGATAAAAGATATTTGGGCACAGACAACAATTTAGATAAATATTTTTAAGTTAGACACTTTGGTCACATCTAAGATTGTCACAGACAGATTTGAACTTAACAAACATTTTTTAAAGTTTTAAAGTTGAATTTTTTTAAGCAATTCAAAACAGTGAAAAGACATTTATAAAATCAAAAATCATTCTCAAAAATGCTGATATGATTTAGTCTCCTTGCTCTACAGTTTTTCTCTTTGCTACTGTCCCTGTGTTCTTCTGTTTGGTATTCTCTTTTTCTTTTCTGCTCCAAGATTTACTTCTACTGATAGAGTTAGCATGGTAGACATGGTAGAGTTAGCTTAGTTAGTCAAATTAGATTACTATTTGAAATAATCATAGTATCTTGAGTTATTAATAATAACATAAAGTTCCCCCTTTCTGGTTTGTATATCCCTGCCTCTTCTTAAATTTTTTTTATCCCTGGTGGCGACAAAATTCCCCACCCTCAGAGTGATCAATGCTACTTCACTAGTGATGCAAGGGATCACATATCTCACGGTTCGGATCGATCCGTGGTTTTATTTTAGAACGTGCTACTTCGGCTCTGATCTAGCTGCTTTTCTTTGTCTGTCTGTCTATCTCAATGGCCCTCCATGGCAAATCTGATTGGTTACAAGTTGCAAATAATAGCCGAGACATTTGCTCATTTTCATGATCATTTTCATGACAAAAAAAAATCCCCCCATCTACTTTTTTCACAAATTGCACCCTGCGTATATTATATATTTAATTATCTTAAATGTTCTATGTGTGTAGCTTGAAGTGACTACAATCGTTTTGTTGCACCTTGTGTTGTATAATGATAAATAAACTACCTTGATAATTAAGTTGTGTATCAATAGAATACAAGCCACGCAAGTGTGTGTAATATGTTAGAATCTACCTTTATAAATTAAGCATTAATAAATTACAGAGATAGGTGGACCCTGGAGAAGCATGTGAAGTACCTTTTTAGTCTTCTTAAATCTTTATTGCAAAAAGAGAAATAAAGTGTACATGGGAAATTAAGAGGTATACATAACTTTGATTTGAGCAAAATCACAGATTGCATAGACATATTTTGCAAACTTGTAATTTCTAATATGGTTATAACGGTTAGTTTGCTGTCCATGTAGAGTGAACTAGATGTTTGTGTTGTTTATATGCTCTGATAATGCTAATCCATCTTTGTAGTAGCAGCCATGTTGATTTCACATTCCAACTTAAGAGCACATGAACACACACTGAAGTCGGAAGAACAACTTCACAACTCGGGAAAGGGAGCATCCGAGGAGCATGTGAATGCACCATGAGCCGCTGGTTGCAATTCGCAATCTTCACGATTAGATGACACTAAAACTTACACACTGAACCTTTAAGAAGTCTACATCAAAGACTTGTCCCCTCTCTCCCAATTCTAGGTGAGACATAAGGTGCAGAAGGAGGCACTACCAGCTCCTGCTCCCCGCCGCCCACCTACCAGGCGTATCAGCACCCGTCGGTCTGGCTACGCCTTCTCCCACGCCCAGGGCTACGGTGATCTGGTGACATCTCGGAGGTTCCTGCTGAAACTACCCCTGAGGAGTCGACCGGCCCTGTTTTCCCAAACAGACTCTCCTCTGGCTCAGAATCAGCCACAGTTTTACCGTACTATCGCAGAGGAGCAGGAGGAGTCAAAGAGCTCTTAGACAGGAGGTATGCATGAGAGGAGCATGTTAAGTTTTTATTCTGGAGCCTAGCTCACACTTATGAGAGGATGCACAGGGTAAAGTTCACTACCTGGAGCGTTTCCAGGTCAACCCTTTACACTTTATCCAAATAATGTATACTGATATCACTGTGAAAATGTTGAACTTGGCAGCACATACAACCTTAAGGGACTACACTGGTGCTTTAGCATTATTAGCTTAATACAACTGCCATAAATGTTTTCTGCTTTACTGAAGCATACCAGAAGATTTTAAATACATTTTCTACCTTCAGCATACAGAGGATATTGGTTTCAAGTAATTTCATTACAAATACATCAACTTGTGGAGAAATGCTTTAGGTAATCAATCGTAGCAAACATTCAAATGGAGAGTAAGTGATCCAATACACTTTTTGTTAAATTCACTGAATATTTCCTCATGGTTTGCTAGCTCTCTCTTTTGTGTGTGCTCTAAAAAAAATCTGGTTTTCCCACATAACCCTGCCTCTGTAAATGTAACAAAGAAAGTGGTCTTTAACCTTGGGGAGGGGCGCAGTGGGACAATCTATTCACCGGCACATTTGAACATGCTGGACCGTAGGCGCAGTGAAGAGGGAGAGATGGCAGAGAAACAGCCAAAGACGAAAAGGTCTGAAGAGTATAAAAAGAGAAGAAAGATGAAAGTTATATGAAAAGGTTAGGGCGAAGGCGTTTCAGAGATTTGAAATTTGGGGAGGCGGAGCTTCTGAGGGAGCACTGAAGGGAGGGGTGTATTTGTTTGGCAGTTGAATTACATACTTTCCCTTTAATTGCATTAAGTTTTGTTCACTGTGGTATTTCACAACATTTCACAAATTGTTTGATGAATAGACTTCAGCAGGATAATTTCAAGTGGTCGCTGGTTTTTACACTGTAAACACACAGTACAACAGTTGACTCTCAAATTTCAGAAGTCCACACTATAAAGAAGAGTTTTTAGAACAGTCCCTACTCACAGCTGCAATTTCCCATTTGACAAAAAAAAGTGTACATCATTTCATACTGTAAGGAAATGAACTAAAAGTATCCTGCAGCCTGGAAGGTAGAACAAGTAAAAGCTTATGGTAAGCTTGTGAAACTGCGATATTAACTTTGTGTCATGCACACCAAATATTTACAGTATTTGTTGTGATCTGTAGAGATTTTTTTTGTAAGTTAAGTAAAAAGAAAACAGTAAAGGTTGCCATTAGCTTATCTGGGGAAACTGGATTACCACACTGCCTGCAACATGACGTTGCATTTTATAACTTTAGTTTTTCTCAAGTGAATAGTCAATCCTCATGGTGACATTTTGAGAAAGGATAAAACAGTGATTTCAGTTGAAATCTATGATGAATCTCTTTTTACTCTGTTGTTTACATAATTATTTACACAAAGATTTGTAAGATTTTTTTTTTGTTCTGCTCGGTGTTAATAATCTGTTTGTTTATGAAAAGACGTATAATTTGTTCAGTCTGTACCACTTAATTACAGTATTTCAAAGTACAGCCAGGGGTTAGTGTTGTCTTTGTAGCTGTGTTTTAAATAAAGATCTGGTACTGGTTTAAGAGTCATTCGTGGGACAGTACAGCGACCAGCAGACAGCACCTAATACTCATAAAATCCCTCTTTTTAGCCCTTCTACACATTTCGCCACTTTCATTTTATTATTTCGGGTTCCTCCGACTCACCTGAGTGAGGAGATTTTTGTTGGCCGATAGACATTTTGATGTCGGGCGTTCAAGTTTCTACATGAGAGATCATCTGTGAATAAAACAAATAAGTTGATTGACTTGTGTTGCCATTTTTTTTAAATAAATAGTTTCACCTTCAAGGTAAACGAAAAAAACAGGAGTGGTGTAAATATTTTATATATTCATACCCAAGTTCTGCTTTTTCATGCATGTAATGAATTATTTTGTTGTATCAAAGGTCTTCATACAGTTGGAAGCTCCACTGGTAAAATCTTAAACAGGATAAATCAACACAGCAAAGCAAAGAGGAGGAGATACATGTCTTGCCTTTTTAATTTGACTATAGGAGATTAGTAGGAACTCTATGATGCTTTTTGAAAAACAAAGCAGTTCAAATTATGCATAACATGCATACAGTACAAATCTATATACAAACACACTGTATGACAGAAACTTCAGAATCTCTATGAAGGAAAAAATGTGTGATTATTGTAAATATTTTACGACCTGACCTCTTTTAGGAAGCCTCAACCTAAACTTCCAGATTTCTTTGCATTATGCATGCAGCTACATGTGCTTTTACTCTTAGCATGGCACGGTGCCAGAAAAGCTTTAAGCTTGCTTTTCTGATCCACAAGAAATAGAGATATGGCTTGTTAAATTGTGTCATAAGGACCATGAGAAGTCATAGGCTGTATTCGGAACCGCCTACTACTGGCAACCGCCAGTATGTACTGAATACAGGGGCGGACTGGGACAAAAATTCAGCCCTGGCACTGTAGCCCCGCCAGCCCACCTTACCACGTATCCGCACACGAACACACATTCACTACTTAGGCTATATTTGTTTACAGATGGTGAAATAATATAAGCAGTAGGCCTACTGTATGTAACAGCAAGTGCGTCACTGTGTTGAAAAGAGCTGGTGACATAAGGTCTGAAAATAGGGGTGTGATGAAAGACTTGAGAACAAGACGAGAAGATATAAATGTCTTTATTTATATGAATGGCAGCACAAAATTCAGCAGGTGACAATTCATTCTTGGACACTGCACATTTGTTTCTTCTTTGCATTGCATGTTTTCTTATTGTGCAAATTAAACAAAGCATTTTCATTTGTGATTTAACATTTCTTGTTTCAAGCTATTTTTCAGAACATATTTTAACCAATTTCGCTTCTACGTGTGTTCAAATGTGATGGGAACATGTCCCCAGCGACCATAGTGTAAATGACACCAATGGTAACAAATTTGTAACATTTTATGTATGTGAATGACACACAATGCTCAATAGTTTTTTAAGAGCACACATCAGATTTGCACATGCAGTAAAAACAATAGCTGTCCATCTGAGTATGTTGTAGAGTCTGTGCTCTCTGTGTGTTTGTCTGCTGTTACTGTCTTTCTCTACTGCAGAGTCAACTGCAACCCGAACATTTTTGTGTAACTGTTTTCTTCACACTCCCTGTCTCTGCTGGGCCTACAGTAACATCCTTCCTCCCAGCACTAGCCTACAAGAAGACCAGGGCTCTCTGGCTGTACAGATTCCAGCAACATCCATGAACACGGTAGCCTATAGAACATTGCAGTAAAATGTTTTCTCACACACTGCTCTCAACATTGGAATACACATGAATAAAAATATTACTCACTAGCCTACTTAATTCTGCTCTCCTTGCCTTCACTTCTAATATTTCCACACATGCACGGAACATACACCCATGCTGCAAACACAGCGGCTTGCGCTGCCTCTTTCATTTTCTCTTTCCCTGTATTTGTCGGCCCTCTTGACTTTCTCCATCAGCAGTGGGCTGTTTTATGAAGTGGCCGAAAATACACAGCACTCGCGATTTTCACCCGCGGGTGCGCAGAGGAGGCTTGTTAATGAGGAAGCCAATCGAAACCGAAACCAACATTGTACCCAGTTGCACCTGCACCAAAGTGTTCACTGTTGCTTTACCTGGTCCATGCTTGTCAAACATCCACCTTCTGAGTCTTATAACGTAATGGATGATCATTTCGCTCAGTGTTTATCTGCAAAATGCTTAAATGGGTCGCTAAATATTCGCCCAAGTAAAGCTGATGTGTTGGAAACACTGATATTAATATCAATCTGACCGGCCAACCCCTAAACAAATAGTCCGGCCCCTCTATGCAAGAATTGCCAGGTGGCCAACCCGCCCGTGACTGTATACTGCATACTGTTTGAGGTGTAGTAGCCTATGTATTATGAAACTGATAGATAGATTTATTTTACAGCATGCTAGGCCAGGGTTTGCTAGTTTCCGGTTTTCAAAATCGGAACAATAAGAGGACTATAAATATAAGTAGTCCGACCGCTTAAAACGTATCCTTTTTTCAAAATCTTCTATATGAGAACAAGACTGCAGCCGATCTGTAGCAGATGTTTGCTTCGGTATATTGGTGCATAAATAAAAATTATATAAAATAAAAGCAAATAAAAAGCAAGTAGCCTACAAAAACCACAACTGTAACATTACACTAACAATGTAATGTCTATTTAGAATAATGATAATAATAAAGCGACGACAGTCCCCTTTCATACCGCTACTGTTGTTTATTTTTTTTATCATAAGTTAGTGCTTCTACCTTCCACAAACCTGTCCTTCACGAGACAGATGTCTCTTGATTAAAGTTAAAACGTTACAACATTACTCAGAATGTGCGAACATTTAAACTGTCTCACAGCTGCGGGTCTTTCCTCTCACGTTGTTGCTGGACTCGTCTGCTGTGTCGGCTGCAGACGAGAAAATGTTCGAGCACATTCTCGATTCGCCAACAATTTCCTTAAAACTGCCGATATTTCAAATCTACACAGTTGATTTCTCGCCTCCAAACTTGTTTTTAGTGGATTTATTGATGAAACAGCATTTGAAAATTGTAAAACAACTTCTGTTGTTGTCCTCTACACAACACACTGTTTGTTGTTACAGTTCTAGCGCTTTGCATTATGGGCCACAGTACGCGGGATAGACTGGTCCGAGGCATACTGCAGATTTTTCCCGAATCAGTACGCCATCCGGGTATTTTTGGCATACTGCAGATTTTGCTTTTGTTTGCATACTGCATACTACATGCTACATTTGGGCCAAATCAGTACGTACTACTAGTACAGTAGGCAGTTTCGAATAGATTTTGCAATTCAGATATCCATATATACCGGCCATGATGTTCCAATTAGAAAAAATTTAAATTCAGTGTATATAGCTTCCTTCTGCTCCAGTTTAACCCTCGATTGATGATACACCCCTCACGGCAGCCAGTCAGCAGGCTCCACAGTCTCCAGTGAAGGTCACTGAATGATCCCACAGTATTGAACTACAATGAGGCCTGGTATGCTTTATAAATAGCCAGCCTGTGTGGCACACCCAAACGTCAACCACATGAAAATTAATTTTGAAGATTGTATTTCTGATTAACCAGAAAATTGCCTATAACTCTCATTACACCTTTTAACATTTTCCACAACCTTACACATTTTATTGAAAAATAATACCAGTGAGAGCAGTGACAAAAAATAAGCCAGTTAAATCCTTTATGCTATTAATAGACACTGACATTTATTGAGCCAAAAATAAAAGCAGTTTGACTTCACACAGAATTTGGAATCAGTCAGGGACAGAAAAAGAGAAGAAAATGAATGAAAGTCAAAGCTCAGTGAGCACTTAGCAGTTAGATACAAATGTTGTGGCCAAGGGACAGTAAAGTACAAATAAACACACAGGTATACATGCATACACTCTGATATCATACAATCTCCCTGGGTCAAAGTTCAAATGGAAAGGTGCATCCTGGTCTGACTGGTCAGCTTCTGCAAGAGGAGACAGCAGACTCAACTTACAGAGAATTTCGCACTTGGCTGTCCAACTTGGACTGAGGATCACCATGTGTTTCGAGCTTACTAGGCAACAGTCTGCTGCTCTGTGAAGAGACTGACCTTAAAAAGTGACTGACTACATATTCACTCACAGGAAACTAGAAGAGTATCTATCTGATGAAAAAGCTAAGCTCTAGAGAGTTTCTGAATTGAAATTGTTGGTTTGTTAGTCAGTGACTGAGTCTGTGCATCCAGCACTTTTATCTAGAGAATAATCTTCCATATAATTTGGTATGGAAATTCATAGTCCCCAGAAGATGGCTTTTAATAATTTACTTTCTCACTCTGACTCAGCTGGTCCAAAGTTATCTTAAAATGTAATTTATGTTCTTGAAATATTAATGGATAAATCAATATTTTCAGTTTACTTAAATTCAACTGTTAAGGCAAAATAAAATGTTTCCTTATATAAAACAAACATTAGAATCTAATCTGTCTGATTGTTCGGAAATACTACTACTACTTTTGTGAAGCCTGCAATAACACGGAGGCAGTAGAAACAAGTTGTGAAAACAACATTGCCACATTATCATCTCTTAAGTTGATATGGCGAACTTGTTAGCCAAAAGTTGCTTTTTTACACACAACATAATCATTGATTTGGAATTGTGTTTGTGTCCAGCTGATAAATTGTAATGAAGTCAATTATTCACTCGCTTTTATCTCTATATCTATTGTTTTCTACCAATGCCTGAGGAAAATATCTGGCTCTTTAGCTGCTAAATGCTCCACTGTGTTCACCAGTTAGTCACTAAATGTGTCTGCTGTTTGGTCCTGAGCAGGTAGTGTACAGTGGGATTTTAGAGCTTTTCACTGAACACAGCAGCCTACTGCGGGTCCAGACCATAGCTGCAGATTCAGATTCAGGTGGTGTTAGGTGCATCATCACATCACATTGTTTTCACATTACCATTAGTTATAATTTTATAAGAATATCTATTATAGACACTTGTATAATGAACCTTGCAACCTCTAGGGTTGTTTGAGGTGTATTATTGATAGGCAAACAGAAATTGCAAACAGAAAAGGCATGTAAAAGGCAAAGGACATAAAGCAATTAAGAATGGCTATGGAGATGGGATGGGATTTAAATGTGACAATAAGACAGTGATCTGAGCAAACTACAGGAAACAACACCTAAATACAACAGTTTATAACTACTGGTAAAGTAGACATGTTGAAATAAGGGGGGGGAAAGAAGGTGATGGGGTTTTTTTCCTGTTCCCCTGTCAAAAAAAATCACAGGATTTATGAAGTGCCTGGCGTTAAAGAATCTATTGATTCAGTGCGAATAGGATTTGTAAACTTGATATTTCATCAGTTCAAAATTCATTAGTATACACTTTACTTAAAAAATTTAAATAAAAATGGTGTTGTATAGGGTGTTGATTTAAAGCCTTTGTTTACTCTAGACAACCAAACTCTTATGTGAGGAGGAGCCTGACAGAGGCCCGTTTCTGGATTAGACCTATGACTCAGTGTTAAGACTTTTGCCTTAACAGAGATCAAACATTGGCCCAACGGTGGCTCAACTGTTTAGATGTTTCACAAATGGTGTGTGTTTGGTTTATGTGTAAAGTGTAAGTGGTGTC
Source organism: Micropterus dolomieu (assembly GCF_021292245.1). Lineage (NCBI taxonomy): Eukaryota > Metazoa > Chordata > Actinopteri > Centrarchiformes > Centrarchidae > Micropterus > Micropterus dolomieu. The sequence continues at coordinate 21,468,327 of NC_060162.1, read as the reverse complement.
AGTTGTGTCTAAATAAAGGATTACCTTCAACCTTAGAAAGTGCATGCACTCACAGCTGCCACATTAGCACTAGTGAGGGAGTCAGCTGCATTTACACTCCACAAAACCAACACACATGACCCAGATAATCATGTTAACATTACCAATAACGTCTGCTGGCTCTCTAGTAAGGTGCTTCATCAGGAATATTCTCCAAAACTGCTAGTTCTGATTAGTTATGTTCAGTTCTTCTGTGTGATAGGCAATTCTAATGGACAGTTTATTGTCTGAATATGTTATCCATTTAGGACATCAGACACAGGACTAGAAAACAGTCCTGACATCTGAGGCTGTCAATGTGTTGTTATATTTGGCTCGCTGCACTTGGGTAAACAGGCAAAAGTTCACTGTTTTGAAATAGATAAGACACCAGAAATCACACAACTTACACGTTGGCCAGAGATCTGTTGACCCCATTTGAGGTGAGTCAAATGAGTCCCTGAGGACTTGTTTGGCTAAGAGGTGCATGGTGATAATCCTGCAAAGGTTCAGGGTTCAATACCCGAGGGGAGACTCCCATTAGAGTTGGTCACTTCAGGATGTTGGGGACTTCCAAATGTGGAACCACAGCAGGGATCACATTTCACATGTCACTTTTACATGCAGATGGCACACAGTGGCAGGTCAACATGGGGAGCATGTTAGTTCTTCTGATTACTATTAGGCTGGCAAAATTTGTGTCACATTCTTGTGTTTTGTTTTTTTGTTTTTACAATTTCATATATATTTTTTTTTACATTTAATGGCTGTTGTGTGCTTGTTTTATTTGTACTAAGCCTTCTTGTTTGCTTGCCGATGTCAATGATTATTCTTTCAAAAGTCCTTTGTGAGTAATTACTATCCATGCCTTACTGAATTCTTCAATTTGTTGGACTGTCAATGAACCTTTAACATCAAATTTTCAGATGAAAAGAAATCATTCTTTCTTCCCATAATGCATCTCCCCTCCTTATTTTAGCACAGCTCACATAAGGTTTAATCCTCTGAAATAACCTCACAAAACCTTGCCACTCCCTCTAGTGCAGATTAATCATTTAGAGGACAGGCAAAACACTGCATTCATGCATGCTACGTGTGACCTTCCAGGGTTCCTGAACTGGAAGATGAAGAGCACCATCTTTTCAGAAACAGTGGAGTCACCTTCAGGCCGGAGCTGAGTGGAGCTGACAAGCTGGCATGAAAATACGCTTGCTAATGATGCTTTCCCAGCATGAGCCATCTCTGATCCAGCTGGACTCAAAACAAGGTCAAGGCACACAATTAAGGCATCGTTTTTGAGAGAACTCACAAGACCCTGTAAGACTGAATCTGTTTGTTGTTAGGCTATTTGTTTGTTGCAAAAGCAGTTAATGATTCACACAAATGTAGACAGCAACAGTGTGTCATTTGTAGTATTAAAAAATAATACAGTGGACCTGCCATACTGAATTACCAATCACAGAGATCACGCCTCTCTTCACAAATAGATCGCAACCTCCCTTGTCTAGACATAAAGTATATAAATAAAATCTTTTCTCTATGAGACAATGTAAGAGTGCTTTAATCGTCACAAAACCGTCCTGTCACAAACAAGCTGTACTTTCAGAGAGTTGCTGGTGGAAAATAAGAAAATGAGTGGACCAATTAATAAAGTAGTTGACTGAAGTTAACATTTCCTCATGAGCCTTTGATTGATACCATTTTAAGAGTAGACAGAAAAATCTGGTTTGACTTTTGCACATCAAATGATCTGGTCTACTAAAATACTTCCAATAACTGAAAATTAATTGTCACGTTATCTATAACTTTGTGTGCAAGACACTTTTTGTCCTTCCCCAAAATATGTATAACTCATATTGTAACAAAACTCTTCACATATATCATGATTTATCATGATGATTTTGAATTAACTAACATGTACAAGAAATATATCCACAGATATGACAGATTTGTTTATTTGGTAACCAAGTCCGCCTTAATGACATTCAAGAGTAGCATTATCATCACAGTATTGCATACTAAGATAATCTGATATGATCTGAGATATAAATGTTCTACTCTGGTTAAGAACTGAAACTTAAACTGACAGCATCAGTTTTGAGAAAATCATTAACATACATTTATGTAATTCAATAAAAGTTGCTGTGAAACAATGAAAATGATGGCCAGCAAAGCTGTTTTACAAAGACAAGTCACACTGTTTTGATGAATTATAACACATTAATAGAAAAATCACGTTAAAAAAGGCACATTAATAGAACAACAATGAGACAATCTTGCATGCACACCGTCCCATGAGATAAAAGCAGCATCAAAGTTACAACTATATCACAGTTTAGTGGTAAACACAAAGTAGTACCTGATAGTATACAGAACAATTATTGCTTTGATTATTGCTGTAGGAAAAGTGAACTATGTGCATTTATTCTCATAGATTGTTGAGGAGTATTCAAGCAGCATATGGACAGTATAATAAAGTCTCCATTTATACAAATTAAACACTTACATTACCATTAAATCACCTACTTTTAAAGAGGTGCAATTTGCATAATCATAAATAAAGATGTTTTATGTAATGCTTCTGTCTATTTATGGCAATTTTTTCCACTTCCCTGAAGGATCCACTCAGTCACTGGCTATTAGAGGGCAATCCTTTAGCAAAAGTCCCATTAGCTGACTGTTTCATGCCAGTAATCATGATGTGGGAAATTTGCAGGTATTAAATGCCCAAGTTCTGAAAGCCTAAGGTGGCATTTTTAAATTTCTTGTTTGTCTGACTAACACGCAAAACCTTTACAATTACATAAAACAGAGAAAATAGAGACATATTCCAATTTCAAAAGCTGGAATCAGTGTGTTATGTAACCTTGACATCTAAAAAAACAATTTTAACCTAGACCTCCTGATGTCTTTTGACCCCCAGATGTACCAGATCAATGCTTACTAGGACATATCTATGATATGATACAGTATAATTGAGTTTTAAGTGTCATTTTAATTTGCTGTATCCTTGTGTGGGTCTTGTGAAGGGCTGTACAAATAAACTTGACTTATCATTTCCAGTATCACATATGATAGCTTACTGTACGTTCCCCTCTCAATCTTCTCTCACTTCACCTCTTACAAGAATCCCCACAATTTGTGCACAAGTAGGTCATCCCCGTAGCCTGTATCAAGGAGGCGGTTGCCACATTCCTCCCAGCGACATATCTCACCCTTGTCCACCAGCACAAACTTCCACTCCACATGGTTCTCTGCAGGTAGGCTGACCACCGTGGTCCAGAGCCCATCCATGGCTCTCTCTAGCGGGATGAATCCCTTCCAATTCCCCAGCTCCTGCCGGTCCCCTGTGACAGCCACCATCTGGTGTGGTGAGTGGGTGACATAATGGATACGGAATGTCACGTTGACGTTCTGGGGCATGGGCTGGACTGCCACAACCTTTTTGTTATTTTCCGTGTTTTCGTCAAGGGAAACAGTGCTGGTTTGTTTGACTTCAGTGGAAGGTGGGATATCTGTTGCATCTATATAAGTGGTGTCTGTTACAGCAGAGCTGTATTGGCACTCAGTGGGGAGCTGGTTGTTGTTTGTGTGGTCTTGGGCAGAAAGATTCATCCAGGGAAGGACTTGGTAGTTACTATCCGTGATCCATTCGTTATTGTCCATTGTCGCCTCCATGATACTTATTTCAGTCTTTTCATAGTCCTCTTCTTTCTCCTTCTCTGCTTTTGACACCTCTTTCTTTTCAACACTTATGCCTGCCTTCTTCTCTTCAATCTCTATGACCTCAACAACAGCTTTCACGTCTGTCTGTGTTTTCAGCTCATCTGTAACGCTAGGAACTTTGACTGTAATCTGTGCCATAAACTGATCCATTTCTTTCTGGTAACAATCCTCAACCTCATGGCCAAAAATGTCTTCGTTGGCTGCAAATGATTCATAATTAGTCCAATCTGTGTTCTCACTGTAGTGTGGATGGGAGTCACATGATGGGTAAGGCTCAAACACCATACCTGCTCTATCGTCATTAATGACAGATATCGCTACATCATCAGCGAAGAGGCTGTTTGGAGCCTCTGTTTGCCCCTCAGATTGTAGATCACTCTGAACGATCACGTCAAACTCATTACTAGTATCTTGCAAATCAGGGCTGACAGCCATGCTTGAAATCCCACTCTCTTTACCAATACCATAAGATGACATGTCATTATCCATCTGCTCACTTTGCTCAAAATACGTCAGGTGAATTTGACACATTGGAGGGCTTATGTTATCAGGCATGACAGGAGCAGCAACACCAGTAACTTCAGAAAAACTATTTTCCATGTTGTCACTTTGTGGGGTCTGGGAGCCACACAACATATCTGGATGATATATTTGTTCCGATATTAAAAGTCCATTATTGCTAGCATTATCAACATTATCAGGATCAACAGCAACACTCGCCTTGTCAAAAACGTTATTTATCATTTTGGAACTGTGCTGGTCTTTGTTGCAAGATTGAACATGAGAGTCAATGTAGTCTTCAGCCAACACTATGGTTGTGCTGTTTTCATTGTTATCAGGCTGATTTTCTGTCTCATGTGGTGGCATTTGAGGGTCAAGAACAGTAGAATCAGTGTCTTCATCCAGAGATGGATCTATCTTATTTTCTTTCTGTGGTTGTTGACTCTGCGTTGACAAGTCAGAGAAACCTGCTTTGTCTGAAATTAGAGCTTTTGCATCAGAGGTGATACCTGAAAGACCGTTGTCATTATTATCAATCTTCAAGGGCATGCTCAAACAGAGCAGAGCAGGACTGGGTGCCACACTTGAACCTTCAAATTCTTCACTACTGGCAACAATGTTGTCACTAGTCAGCCCTTTCTCTTTCACTTGATCAACACCATCGTAAAGAACACCGTCCTCTTTTTTACATCCAAGACCACTTTCCACATTTTTTTCAATATCCACTTCTTGCATGTCTAACTGTGATGAGTGCTCATCAAAACTGACAGCAGCACGTTTGTTCAAGTGCTCTACATCTTCACCAGCTATACCACCTTCTTCATCCAAATCTCTATCCCGAATTGGGGGCTGTGTAGATGGCAGGTTTGATTCTTGTTCAAATGTTGAGGACCATATCTCAGCTTGTTGAGCAGTTCGATGGTAGTCTGTACACTCTTCTTTTGCCTCCTTATGCTCACTTTTCTTTTGGTCAGAATAACTACTGCAATCCATAATATCTGGATTCTCTCCCTCAAACTCCTCATCTTTGCCATAACAGATGCAAGAGACAGGTACATCTTCAATGTGAATGACAGGCTCTTCCAAGTTGGACTCCACACTGTTTGCCTCCAGTGTTGTTTTATTATCTTGTAGTCTGTCATCATCAACCTTTTCACCCATATGAGGGGTTTGTTTGGAGCACACCGGATTGATCAAAGAGCACACAAAGGTTTCCGCCTCTTGCCTGGTTTTCTTGCCAGAAATGTCCATGTCTGTGGTCACATCCTTTTCTTCCTGGCATTCTGCTTCTAACACCTAGAAACATGAATAGAAAGTTAATATCTTCTGTTCTAACTTTGTCAGAGAGTAGATACAAGATACATACAAGACATAATATTAGTAAGTAGTAAGTATATACCAGACAAATTGGAGGTGGCTGATCTAATAGTCTGTGCTACTCTGAAACCGCAGAGAGAATTAGGTCTAAGGGAAATGGATTTGTAAGTGGGAGAGAAATAGTCCCACTGGGTTGGTTCTCCAAATCCTTAAAGAAATAGTTCAGACAAATTGGGAAATCAACTTTCTTGCTGAGAGTTAGATGAGAAGGTCCACACCACTCGTGTCTGTTGGCATTCATTCCCGGGTCAAAGGACTCTGAAGAAGTCACTAGTATCTATCACCTCCAGCTCCGATCGGCAGCAATAGGAACATGACACGCCAATTTCAGCTGTGTGACTTTATATCCGACTTTATGACTTATTTTAGACCACACAAACACCTGCCCAGCGGGGTGCTGTTTAACCACTGTGCTGACACCAACAGGAGGACCAACCCGTGGATAAAAAGAGGCGCTACAGATCCATTTTACCAGTCTGCACGGCGCCTAGCAGCTCAATCAATTCCACTGTGTAGCACTACCCCCTGCTGTTGCGGTACAGCTAAAAATAATGAAAGCGTTCACAACATCAAACCTGACACATATGAAAAAAAACAGAAAGGCAAACTCATCTACTGGCCACGGGAAAAGAGTCAAATGCTTATTTTTAGTGGATTTTTCCGCGTTTAAATAACCTAGCAAATGCATGCTAATTTAAAAATGTAAATTGTAAAAAGAGTATAACTATCACATTATATGTCAGTTGTAAAAATGACAAATTATGGCTTCACGTGGGGTTATGTGCTGTACTATACTTGAAAGGGGGGGGGGAGTGATTTCCTTGAGTCTTGTTCTCACCATGAGAATAGCCATAAATTGACCTTTCACAGACAAAATTCAAACAATTAGACAAGCAATCAGTGCCTCCATGCCAGTAACAGGATATGTCTTGTCCCTGTGTCCACTTAAAAAGAATTCATACAGCATGAGACTGTTAGGAATGTGGGTTTTGTGTTCATGTTTCCTGTTTAAGTCCATTTTTGGTTCTGTGTATTCTGTGTAGCCTTGTTCATTATTATTCATCTGCATCCTTAAGTTACTTAGTATCGGTCTTGTCTCGTGTCTTAGTTCTTAGCCCTGCACATTAGTTAATGTCTTAGTGTTTACTTCTGCTCTGTGTTCTTATGTGTTATTTTGCCCATGTCTATCTGAGTTCTGTTTTGTCTTTGCTTCAGCCTGTGGTCCTTGTTGTTAATATATGGTGTCTTGCATCTGTAAGTGTCTCTGTTCCCCCCTACTGTCTCTCTGCCTGTCTGTTTTCCATACTCTCGGCCTGCCTCGTTAGCCCTGATCCCGCTCTCCTGTGTTGCTCCCGCCCTGCTCGTTAGTCCCTGTGAATATGTATGCCTGCTTGTGTCTCCAGTCTTTGTCACGTCCTTGTGCGTCTTGTTGAGTGTTCCGCCTTGTACTCTGTTTTCCCTGTGTTTTTGGATTATCTTTGTTTGGACTTTGAATCGAGCTCCATGTAAGCTTGTTTCAGTTTAGTTTTTGAATTAATAAATAACCATAAACTGCATCCTCTCGCCTTGCCATTGTCTGCATTTGGGTCCTCACCCCAGTCTGCCAACAGGTTTTTTCAAAAAATATGTGTCTAAATGCATGGCCTCAGATCTACTACAAATTGTCAACATGAGCAATTATAGGCCCATATCAAGTCTCCCATTTTTAATCAATTGAAAAGGCTGTTTTTCAACAGCTTAGTGCTTTCTTGGCACTAAATAACTGGTTTGATGTCTTCCAGTCAGGTTTTCAACCACACCACAGCACTGAGACAGCTCTTGTTAAGGTCTTCAATGACATCCATTTAAACACTGACAGTGGCAGAATTTCAGTCTTAGTATTATTTGATCTCAGTGCTGCATTCAACACGGTTGACCACAACATATTACTAGACAGAGTTGAAAACTGGGTTGGACTTTCTGGCACAGTACTAAACTGGTTTGAATCCTACTTAAAAGGACAGGGACTACTTTGTGTCTATAGGTAATTACACATCTGAGCTGACAAAAATGATGTAGAGTTCCCCAAGGCTCCATTCTGGGACCTCTTTTGTTTAACATTAACTGGCTCAGATTATGAAAAAACAACAAAATACATTACCATAATTATGCAGATGACACACAGATTTACATAACCATTTCACCAGGGGACTACAATCCCATACAAGTGCTGAGTAACTGTATTGAGCAGGTCAACGGTTGGATGTGACAGAATTTTCTTCAATTAAGCAAAGATAATTATTATTATTATTATTATAGTTATTTTTTTTGGAGCCAGGGAGGAACGATTGAAAGTCAGCGCTCAACTTCAATCTGTAATGTTAAGAACCACAAATCAAGCCAGAAATCTTGGTGTAGTCATGGACTCAGACCTGAATTTGAGGAGCCACATTAAGACAATTACAAAGTCAGCCTACTATCACCTGAAGAATATATCAAAGGATTAAAGGACTTATGTCTCAGCAGGACCTGGAAAAGCTTATCCATGCATTTATCTTCAATCGACTCGACTACTGTAACAGTGTCCTTACAGGGCTCCCTAAGAAATCCATCAGACAGCTGCAGCTGATTCAGAAGGCAGCTGCTTGAGTCCTCACTAAGAACAAAAAGGTGGATCACATCACTCCAGTTCTGAGGTCTTTACATTGGCTTCCTGTATGTAAAATAATTGATTTCAAAATTCTGTTTATAAAGCACTAAATGGTTTAGGGCCAAAATGCATTTCTGATCTTCTGCTTCCTTATGAACCATCCAGACCTCTCAGGTCACCTGGGGTGGGTCTGCTTTCTGTCCCCAGGTCTGCTGAAACTGTCAGTTCTTTTAAATCAAGACTAAAGACTTTTCTTTTTACCATTGCTTTTAATTAAATATTTAAGATTTTTATTTTTACCACTGCCTTTAACTAGTAGATTGATAAGTTACACTGCACTGTAACTTTTACTGTCTTGTTTTCTTTTTCTTTGTTTTTAGCTTTTTACCACTGCTTTTAATTAAATATTTACACAGTGGGAACTTAGTAGGTTATTGAGTGAAAAGATAATGGGAGTGAGATTGAACAGAGTGAAGGAAGTGGTCTTAAATCTCGTGCCTGAGTTATTTGCAGGAACCTCTGTCCACCTGTAAACGCGCAAGTGGGTCCAGAGTATAACTGGATCAAAGAGGCCTGCGGACAGACATGTCCTGGTTTCTCTGTAGTCTTTTTTGTTTTCCAAAAATTAACAATATTTCTCCAGGGAGAGCAGTAATAGACAGTGTCAGCACCATGCTGAGTCCGACAGGTCTGACTGTTTGTCAGACTTAGCAACAGTAACTAAGGGGGACGTGGCTTAGCAAAGGGTCAATTGTTTATTTTACACATAATTTTTTCACGCATTAAGCAAATACAAAATACCATGTTTATCAGGGAGTTTAAGAGGTGCTGGTAGGTTGATTTTGTTACCTTTGGACAGAGCCTCGTCTTTGTGCTAAGCTAACTGTTCCCTGGCTGTCAAACTATTTCTTTATAGCTTGAGTGTGTAAGTTTTAGTGGCATCTAGTGGTGAGGGTTTGCGAATTGCATCTAACGACTCAGCTCCCCTCTCCCTTTGCAAGCACGTAGGAGAAACTAAAATGGCCAACAAGCTCTGTCGGCTCTTGTGCGAAATAATGTGTCCCTCTATTTGTCCAAATTTCACTTCTCTTCTTGCTTATAACGAACCAGACGATGACTACTACTACTACTTCTACTACTTATTCTTCTTTGTATGTATTCAATGTAGTGACAAAACGCTATCTATTGAGCAGTTTGTTCGTTTGGGCTACTGTAGAAACATGGTGGCACAACATGGCTTCCATATAAGGGGGACCCACGGTGTATGTAGAAATGGCTCATTCTAAAGGTAATGAAAACGTAACGGTTCATTATGTAAGGTCTTTAATACACCACTGAAAACATAGTTATGTATATTTTATTGCATTTATGTCAATAGATCCTCCTAAATATTACACACTGGACCTTTAAAGCTACATTCATTGATTAACTAACCAACTGTTAGCCATAACTAACAGTTGCCTATTTACACATCCAACATTAGCATTCATTTAGAGTTGTGTTTCTGGCCACCTGATGAATTAAAGTCCAATATTACCTACCTACCCTAGCTATGTTCAAACAAATTACTAGACCCTTTAACTGCTAGCTGTTCCACTTTCCTCATCAGCTGGTCAATAACTTTGTCTGATTGCCATTTGGTGTAGGGTCAGTGGTGCACTGCACAGACTTTTGTTCAGAGCAAAGTGAGACTGAACCAGTATATGTGGCATAAAACCAATGCAATGAGATGAAATAGGCTTAAAAGCCACAAAGAACTGCAGCATTCAAATTACGCAGTTATATAATTTATTGTTAAATATACTGTAGTGGGGCTTGAGGTTCATACAGTCACACTCGTACTTCACCCATCAATAGAGAAAGGGACTATTGAATTTAGCATATTTGTTCATGCCTCTGAAATGGCATTTCAGCTTTTAACCTAATGGAGTAATTGTGACGGATGATGTTTTAATTTCTCTGTAGTTTGCATATATACCATAGAGACAAATGGCTGCTTACCTCCTCTTTCTTCTTGTGGTTCTCATCATTAATCGTCTCAGACTCCTTCAAGTAGCTATCATCATCAATTGCGTCCTGGTGGCAGTCAACAGGAGCCTCGACCGCCATTTCAGCCACAGTGTAAGTATCACTTTGCAGGCACTGATTGGCCTCTTCTGCAAATGCCTCTGCTACTTCATTAGAGACCCGCACAGCCGCCATTTCCTCTGTATCACCTGAAGTGGTTTGCTTGTTGTCTGGTACTTGGATGTCCCTCTTCGGAGGAGAATAAGGTGCATGTTTCTTGTCAACAGCAGCAGCAGTACGGCGGTGCCTGATTTTGAGATCACTCTGAATCAGATCAACATCCTCCGCACTCGTGTCTAAAGTCACAACAAAATATAAGGTTGAAAAGTCCATATGTTAAACAGTAAGAACACTTAAAATAAATTGTATAATTTATAATGTATTGAGGTTATTTTTGATTAATTTCTAGGTTGTATTCCTTTTTTCCCCCCATACTAGAGAGGAGAGGACCCTGAACCTACTGTATTGGTGCGTTCCATTTGACATCTTTTAATCAACCGTCGTATCAATAGCTAACCTGGCTAGTTGTAAACAACAGCTGGCTGAGCGTGGTTTTCCGACTCGTTAACTGGAACGCTGTCAACTCGGGTGTGACGTCATTCCCAGCTCCGACCTCCGACTTCCAAGATAAATGGAACGCAGTATATGCTAACGTTAATGATGCATACATACAGCTCTTCCCCCTCCCCCCCCTGGGCAGGTCAGACCACAATCTGGTTTACATCAATCCCTGCTATGTGCCTCTGGTGAAAAGGCAGCCTGCGACCACAAGGAGAGTGTGGAGATGGTCGGAGGAGGCCTATGAGACACTTCAGGAATGCCACATGGAGAGGACATAGATGGGCTTACTGAGTGTATCACAGACTGCATTAACTTCTGTGTGGATTGCATTGTCCCAGCAAAAACTGTCCATTGTTACCCAAACAACAAACCGTGGGTAACAAAGGACATCAAGGACATCCTGAATGCTAAGAGGAGGGCTTACAGAGATGGTAATAGGAGGAGGTGAAGACGATTCAGGGGGACCTAAAGGTGAAGATCAGGGAGGCTAAGTACAGGAGGAAGCTGGAGCATAAACTCCAGCCGAACAACATGAGGGACATCTGGAGCGCCATGAGGAACATCACTGGCTTCAGACCGACTGGCAGCAGAGGAGTTGAAGGCAGCTTAGACAGAACTTAATCTGTCCTTTAACAGGTTTGATACTATGGCTCCAGCCCATCCCCCCACTAACTCAGCCGCTGTCTGCCCTCTAAACACCTCCAAGCCCACTACTCTCTTCCTGGGAGACCCCCCTCTGTGTCTGTGGTGACCAGTGCCATCCTGTTTGCTGTTGCAAGCTGGGGCAGCAGTTTGAGGGTAGCGGACGCTAACAGGCTCAACAAACTGATCCACAAGGCCAGTGACTCTGTGGGGATGGAGCTGGACTCTCTGTTGGTGGTGTCACAGAGGAGGATGCTGTCTAAGCTACATGTCATCTTGGACAGTGTCTCCCACCAACTCCATGACGTACTGCTTAAACACAGGAGCACTTTCGGTGCAAGACTTCCCCAAAATGCACCACAGAGCGCCACAAGAAGTCATTCCTGCCTGTGACCATCAAACTTTATAACTCCTCCCTCTAAGTGTCTGACACATGGACACTTAGTTTTAAACTGGACGTTATTATCTGTTTTTTTTTGCAATACTACCTGCTTAAATACTTAATATGCAATATTCTCTGCTGCAGTTCTGCTGCTATTTATTCATTATTACTGTTCACCACAACAATTCCTTTAACTATGTAAATATTGTACATATCCACACTCCTTTATATTTTCTTTTGTTTTATATTTTTACTCTGATATCTATCTATCTCATATACACACACACAAACTTTTTGATTCTGATTTTGTCTGACACAATGACATGAATAACATGAGAGGTCAGTGTTAATTAACTTACAAACATTTAATTAAAATGGTGAATGTATATTTGACAAGTATCTTTACTGGTTTACAAAGGAAAGACAAAAAAAAAAAAACAGAACAGGTAAGGTATTTTTAACTTTGTCTTTTCCACCTTTGTACTTTGTTAAATGGTAGAACAGCAGAAGATCTAATCACAGGATATCACCGCTATCAGCAATTGTTTGTTGGCTGTACAGCATCTCCTCCATTTAAGGTCTTAATTGACCTGGCCAGTCTTGTACACGCTTTTAGTTGATTTATCTCAGTGTGGCTGAGTACAATATATAGTATTACTATCTAAATGCACTTATCAGTCACAGTATCAAGTAACTTATAATTCAGAAAAATTGGTTCCTGTGAGTGTTATTTTATTACATCACATTTTCAACCATGCATCCAATTTTAAGAGCTCCTTAAATGTTTGGTTGTAAGTAAAATCTCAGTCTGGAAAGTAACCAGTAACTCCAGCTGCCATATATATAAAGTAGTAAAAGTAAAGAATTGTAGTAAGGTAGTATACAGAAGCATGGGCACAAAGTAGTACAAATGTGTAAAGTACAAGTAGTACAAATGTGTACTTAAGTATAGGACTGCAGTTAATGTAGGCCTACGTGGAATGTCAACCCAATATTTGTATTACTTCATCCATCCTTTAAAAATCTATTTGGATCAGTTGGCTATATATGAGGTCAGCCTTTGCTAATGGCCCAGAGCTAATAATGGCTGTTGAATACATTGTGATGGCCTATTTATATCTCCTAATGATACTGTAACGTTACCCAGGCTGAATACACTAACATTATCAGCAGCATTACCCCATTATAGGCCCTACTTTTAAGTTTATGATGTCCCTCTGAAATTGTCTTTCCTACAGTGCTATAATATTCCTCCTCGATCACAAAATTTATTCCTATAGTGACTTGACTTGTGAATCCCGATACCTGTAGACAGCAGTGGCCTACTGCCTGGTCACATTATTGTGGATATTTTTTTACCTGTTGACTCCACGGAGCTTTGTGTTTCCTCCGGGCTCGGCCGGATCACCGATGTGTCTCTCTCCGCTCCGGGGCTCTGGCTGTCACCGTCGGCGGCAGCGGCTGTGGCCTTCCTCCGCTTCCCCCTCACGGACCGGTAGATGATGAATCCCGCCAGCACGGATAACATCGCTATTACAGCCAGAGCCACGGCGGGACCATGCCGCCCGATCATGCAGAAGAGCGAGGCCAGATCGACGCGCCTCTCCACGGCCACGGTGTTGCCATTTTTTAGCGGCATTGCGATCTGTCGTTTAAAGAGCGAGCCCTTCTGCTATGCCTCTGTATGTGCGTATTGGCCCTTGCTGATCCGACTGGCTCTGCTGCAGGCTGTCGCTGTTGTCCTCCCTCTCTTCACGCTGAAGTGTAGTGACCTCTTGTTGCTGCAGAGCTGCAAGGTGGTGCAGGTCCTTGCCGCTCATTGGCTGACTGGGTCACGGGGACTCAGCATTCATTCATAAAAAGAGAAAGGGACTTGGTTTTTGCAGCCAGTTTCACACGCACCGTTCCTACCGCCATTCATCTTTGCTAGGATGAATCAGGTAGGCTATCAATTGCAACTGTTCACCTCCACTCAGGATGTTTGTGACCACACAGTTTATTTGTGTTCCTGCATGAGCAGAATATGTTATTCCAAAAACCGCAGGACTACTCCCTAAATGTGGTGAAATAATAGAACAAATTTTGGGGTTTTGTCCCCACAATGAGTGCACTTGTAGTGAAGTTAATATTTCTAGTATTTATGGGTTCTATTTTCAAACACTACTTTCATAAACCAACACAAAATCTATCTGACACAGAATCAATAGTGTTCATAGATTTGTAAGTTGATGCAGTGCTGGAATCCTAACAATTTATCCATGGCTTATTTTGATATAATGAACTCTCCATTACCTCACACTTTCGTTATTTGAATGACTAGATGTCTTTCAATCAACGCATTCCAGAAAACATGGTTAAAAGCGCAAGCCAATGGTATTGACCTGATGACTACAGTTATAGTTTTTACTATATACTATAGGAACATATCAACCCAAAAGGCTTTAGTTTTCATGATACCCGAGGTAGAACCAAAGCACAAGCATGTTTTTTCCTAACTTTAAAAGGCTTGAAATTTCAACACTTGTACACGAATTATAGGCGGAAATTGAATAGGAAATTAAAAATCCAAAAGCTTTGTCAGCTATGTATCATTAATGAGGTCAATCACAAAACAACTGTATTTATATTTGCTGAAGACTGTTATCTTATCATAAAAGTAGGTTGTTTGACTATTGACTTCACCTTCTCATGTCACCAGACCCTAACAAGTAACTAGTACAGCCAGCACTTTAAACCGACACATACAATGGGGCCCTATTGGTGTAAATGCGTGAAGAGAAGGACACAGAACATAAACTACATACACTATAGATTATAATATACAATAATTAACATTTCTTTATTATTCTAAATACATTCTTGGAAAAAATCAGACCTTTTTGTTAAAAAAGAACATGCTTTTTGTTTGTTGGATTACATTGCGGCCGTTGCAGCCCATGTCCGAGCTGTTGGCTGAAGCGATCTACTGGACCAATTCCAAAACCTATGAGTCATTTAAGCAATACTAGAAAATACCAGAAATACTCTTTAATACAGACCAAAGTGTCTGTTTTATGTTGATGACCTTGTTCTACTGTCTCCCACTGAACAAGGACTACAGCAACAGCTTGACATAGCAGAAAATTCTTGTCAGAAGATGATATGAAGATAACTAATGTCATGATTTTTCAAAAACACCCCATATTTACCAGTTTACCATAAATAATTATATAAGCGAACATAGAATGAGTTATACTTGTCTTGATATAACCATAACAGCACCAACATGACAGTAAATGCACTAAAACAAAAAGCTTGAAGAGCTCTAAATTGCAATCAAGAGAAGATTTTATAATTTCCAATAAATATTTGACAGTGTCATCGAGCCTATTGCTCTGTATTGTAGTGAAGTATAGGTTCCACTCAGTCACCATAGCAAAACCTGGTGGGACGAACATCTAATAGAATCTTTACATACAGATCATGTATGTCAGTCATGCGAAAAGGCTGAGTGCAGTCAGAGAGCAGAGACGTGTGGACCCAAATGCAGAATCAGGTGAGGAGGATGCAGTTCAAATGAGGATTTAATAACACCAAAAGCCAGGCTTGTGCTGGGAGCTCAGCAGCAATTGTCCAAACGGGAAAATACTCCAAAACCAAACAAAACATAACCCAAAAGGGCAGGGAAGGCACAGAACACTCAACACAGACAATGCAGACAATACAAGGACGTGACCAAGCCTGAAGACAACTGAGGACAATATATACACACACAGGTAAACGAGCAGCTGAGATACATCAGGTAATCAAACAAAGCTAGACAAGGACACCAGGTACAGAAGATGACCAAAATAAAACAGGAAGTAAAGTTCACAGGAACACACAAGGACATATCTACCAAAGTAAAACACAAAACATGGAGAGACAGCAAAATCAGGACACAGACAGAGAAGGAACCAAACAGGAGACAAGACTAAGGAAAAGAGATAATGATAAAACAAAGAAGTACACAGATCAAGAAAACACTAAGCATGAACTAAAGCACAGGACATATCACAAAATGTAACAGATCAAAAACAAACTAACTCAGACACGAGCAGACTAAACTAAAATAATGCAGACAAGGAACCTGAAGTAACTACTAAAACATGAACCAAGGCACAGGACTGGGAACAAAGACAAAGAACTAAAACACAGGACCAAGAGTATACGCTAAGACACGGATGTGAATGCAGGACATAACTAGAATATGAGACAAGACAGATACTAAGAAAACTTAAAAATGCGAATGCACAAAGGACTAGACTTAGCTACAAAACCCTAAACATGACAAGATCAAAATAAAGCTATAGGAACACAGAATCCAAAAAACAGGCTAAAACAGAAAAGACATGAACACAAAACCACACTCCTAATAACACAACAACAACAACAACCTGGACATCCAAACAGGAAGACACAAAAAATGGAAGGCAACAGTGGTCACTGTTGGACAGGTGAGGCTGAGATGCACTTCCTCCTACAATATAAACATTCAGTGAACAGAGGAACATTGAACAACTCTGTATCTCATCTTAAAATCTTTAATCTTTAATTCAGTTCAATTCAATTCAGCTTTATTGGAATGAATGTCAAACAACAATATTGTAACAATAATCTTATCTTTATCTTATTGTACTTTGTATAGTTTAATAACACAGTTCTTCTGTTTTTGTAGGCCTACATGTTTTTATTACACACTTTGGTCATCTGTTTTCCATGCCAATACATCTACATTGAATTTAACTGACAGATAGATGTCAGATAGAGTCAGAATCAGAGTTAAAGGTCAGAGAGTTTGATTGACCTTTGTCTGTCACGTGATTCTCATATTAGTCATAGAGTACTATCGTTCAAAATCAGTTTCAAACCAAAACACTGACGTTAAAAGAGCACAACAAAGACAGACTGATGTCATCTATTTATCAAAATGAGTCTGTTTAGCTGAGTAATATAAATGCCATAAAAATGTCCATCCATCCATCCATCCATCGTCAACCGCTTATCCTGCGTACAGGGTCGCAGGGGCGGCTGGAGCCAATCCCAGCTGGCATCATGCGCCATAAAAATGTATATTACAAATAGTACATTAGAAGTATCTGTATAAAAAGTATTTGTGTTATATTTGTACTTTGATACCACTGTAGCTAGTTAATACCATTTTTTCCTTTTAGCTAACTACATGATGGAAATGGAGAATTATGTTGCTGAGGAGGAAAACACTTCCAGCACGGGATGCTGTGACAAGAACTGCATATGGCAGAATAAATTTATGGCTTCGAGTCTGGTCGCAGTTTCCCTGGATAAGCGATCAACATCAGGTGGACCTGGCTTGTGTAACAGTTTGACAGAGATTTAACCTAATTACACCAAAAATCCACTCTCTATCAAAATATCCTCCCCCAGGAAATTTTGATCTTTAAACACTTAATTTCCTGCATTTTGATGAACGTTTCTGCACCAATTTATGGTGGAAATGTTTTTATTTATGTAAAAGAAAACACAAAATTCAGGTGGCAGGTGACATTTCAGAATATATAAATATAATAGTGCAGTGCAGCACTCAGTCATTATGTGCTGCTTTCAGACCTGTTTCTCCTGCAGATCAACTTTTCTCCTGTAATATCATTCCTGCTGAGGCAGCACATATTTAGGCATGATTTAGTCTTCTCTCCTCTTTTGTCATGTTCACAGGGAGAGAACGGAAAACTTGGCCAAAAAGAAACTGTGACAAAGAGTTATTAAAGTTACTGACTGCTGCATGTTTTTGGGTCATTTTATAATCAGTAGCTTGTTTTTTTTTTTTAGCTTACGTTACTTTTTTTGGACAATGCACATTTGTTTCTTCTATATTTTAATTACACTGCATGTTTTCGTAAAATGTAAATAAACCTTTCTAATAGCATTTTCATTAGTTATTTAACTAATTTATTTCAGAACATTTTGATAAATTATGCTTTAAAAAAGTGGTAGGGACAAAAAGTCATGTCCCCATGTGTCCCCAGTGTAAATGACACCTATGCTGCATAGTATTAAGACAAAAATTGTGATGACTGTAAAGGGAAAAAAGACCGCATAGATACAGGTTAAACAGCTTCATCTAGTGGACCCTATAAATCATTGCAGTTAATTTAAAAGTATGCTAAATAACCCAAAGAAAAATGCTGGAATTGTTTTAATAATTCAAGCATGAAATATAAATATTTGTAGATTTGTATGTAATTACTGAGGCACAAGTGAAAACTCATGTAGTTAAAAACTTGGATATTTTTTATGTTTAATCGGATTCTTCTTTCAGTGTTTGTTAAATTTGATGAAAAATCATGACAGACAATTACAAATGTGTTATGACAACAATTAATATGAATGTTAAATCCCTCTGTTATGTCTTTGTCTGCCTGCTTGTTGAATTTAACATAAAATGTAGTTAGAAAACTTCCTGATCAAACAGGAAGGATCCAGAGACATCAGCACTCCTGACTAACAGCGCCACCCAGTGGAGAGCTGTGGTGACGACAGGAAGGTTCCTGAAGACTCTGGAGCTCCTCCAGTTAGAATACAAAAGCTGGGGCAGTCCCACTGCTGAGACAGAAAGCAACACAGAAGAGGACAGACACTTTAACAGTGTTTCATCTCAGATCAAGAGGACTCAACACTAAACACACAGTGAAGATGCTGTGCTCTCACGGACTCCACTCTGCCCTCAGTCCAGTCATGGACTTGTACTGGCCTGTACGCAGTCTGTGGCCAGAGGTCAAGCCTCTGCTCTACCAGCAGGAGCTACTGCAGAGAAACCTACAGGAGC
>NC_060162.1:21428553-21449501 GCF_021292245.1 Micropterus dolomieu | reverse complement strand
AGTAAGGAGGTGATTGGGGTGGATAGAGGGCCAGAACCCGGACCTTGAAGCAGGAGAACAGGGTTTGTGTCCCGTGCGAAACAAAACATTAAATGTTTTTATTTAGGCGAGTGAGGTAAATTGACATTAACGTTAGTTAACTTAACTCTTAATTGACATACATAGCTATTTTAACCCAAACCATGATCTTTTCCTAACCTTAACCAAGTAGTTTTGTTGCCTAAACCCAACCAAGTACTTTCTGTGCGTAAACCTAACGAAACTGCAACGTTTCACGACTCTTATTATGCGCGTTTCAACATGGCAATGTATCGAAACGTTACGTTTTATCTTGAAAGTGTAACCGGATATTGCATATTTATTGTTGCTAAGCGTTGCTAACTTGACTGTGGATCCCTAAACGTCAATAATTGATGCAAAAGGGCTACCCAAGTCTTTAAAAAGCGACGACAAAGGGCCTTGACCATGCGTCAGACATTTGACGAGTAGGGAGTGAGACTGTGTTGTTCCCTAACTTTAACCAAGTATTTTTTTTGCCTTAACCTAACCAAACCTTATTTTTGCTGCAGCAGGTCAATATTTTGGAATAAAAGTTTTAAGATGTTTAAGAGTTTTGAAATGTCATCTTGCTATGGGGACGTCAGATCAGAAAATGCTCATATTTGTTTTGGAAGGCAATGGGAAAGGACCGTTTTAATTATTTAGTTTGGATGACTTGTTGGATTTTTTATGACCTGCACGACTGCAAAGGTGACCAAGCAGGAGGGGGCAGTGACACGACCAGGATCAGGAATGTCAACAACCATGGCATTGCTAGGACCTCTATCAGTTCCTCACAAGGTATCCTAGATGCATAATTCTTCTGGTATAGCACTCTACAATGGATCAGGGCTGCAACCTAGGATTATTTTCCATTTTCCGTAAAATCTGCAGATAATTCAATCAATTTATTATTTGTTTTTTTAACAATTAATTCTCGGCAAGTAGTAAAATGCTATTCACCATTCCCTAAACAGAAAAGATGATTTAATCAAATGTCTTGTTTTGTCCGATCAGCACTTCAAAAAAAGATGTTCAGTTTAGTATCGCACAAGACAAAGCAGCTATATCCTCACAATTTAGAAGCTGGAGTGTTTGGCATTTTTACTTAAATTACTTTGGGAATTATCAAATTATCAATAGTTTAGAAATCAATTTTTCTTTCAAAGGATTAATTGACAAATCCATTCTGTTCTACATCAGATAAACAGTACATTTTGGGGGCTGAGGTTCCATATCCGTTTGATTGGGCCTTTTGTGGGCTAAAATTGTGTACTCTTATCCCAGCTTTAAAAGTAGGTGGACCTGTGAATAATCGTGAATAATGTATGAATGTTGGTGTATAGGTAATATTTAGAGGAGGCAACATTAGTGTGCCTTGCTTGGAAATTCGTGCTAAATAACACTGAATGCCAATGACACATTCAACTTAATGACACATAAATGGGAATTTTTTTTACACATTATTGAGTGTATCATGGCCTTAACACGTTTCATTCCACAGTCGCTGTGGTTGGTTTGCTACAAACACCTCACTAAGTGTTCACAGATGGTGTAAAGTTGGCAGACATAATTGTCCCTACCAAATGCTTTCTCCGAGAAAAAAAGCTGAGATTTCATTTGAGGAGGTTTTAATTTCACTTGGACACCAGCACCGGCAGACAGGAGGAAATATTTCCTATATATTATGTGGAAAGTTAATTGGTAAGGAATACAATATGTATTTGAGTCCCTCAGTGTCAGTCTCACATTCTCTTTTTCTCTCTGCTTCAATCCACCCCTCTCTCCCTTCCTGTCTCTTTCTTAACAAGTTACTGAAAAAAAATCTGTTTCCAATTAGGCGCTGAGGGAAAAAAGAACTCTCAACACTACAAGAAATGCCTTTTGTAACGGGACATTTACTTCATAAAATATCATTTTTTATAAGGTAAGTGTGACAGTGTCAAATGGGTGAATTAAATGCATTTGTTACAGATGAAATTTCACCTGTCTTAAGTATTAGGAGACTAAAAATCCAGCAATTTCAAGATCTCCTCAAGAAAATGCTCCTGTGTTATTGGTTTGCAGTGAAACGCGGTTTGGAAGAAAAAAAATTTCTCCAAGCAAAATTAGATGTCCACAAACTTTCAATGAAACTCTTTATTAAAATGTATCGTTTTTTTCAGTGTGAGTGTGCGTGTGTGTGTGTGACGTCATGTGCAGACAAAGGTCCTCTCCTGCAGAGTATGTGTGGCAGTCGGTCGGCCAGAGAGAGAGAAAGAGCTTTGCGGAGCCGCCGCGCCAGCGCAGAGAGGCACGGAGACGCAGCAGAGAGCATCAAGGCGACTTCATCTGGAGGAAAATAAATAAAACAACTTTAGCAGGGACAGACTGTTCGAGAAAAAACAGAGGAGGTATTGATTTTTTGCGCGGACATAAAATGAAAGGGTTACCTGGCTGTATTTTGGATTTGGAGTCTTGTATTACACAGCTGCGACTTTGACTCTCTAGGAGTTGTCTGTTGGAGGAATTTCAGGCACCCCGAATCAGGCTTGAGTTGGACATCCAGGAACCAGTCAAGGAGTAAACTAAACTACCTCTCACTGGAAAAGCAGAGACTGTAAGTATGTCAGGTCTTATTTTGCTTATTTAATGACTCCTTATAAATTCACATTTGGTTCCTAGGGGGAAATCAAAAATTTTTTTCCTCCTTTGGCTTACTTATGCGCGTCTTCTTAAGCATGCACGGTGTGGGTATCTTTACATACTCAAAGTGTACCTGCCACGTAGACGTGGCTAGAAAGCCCTCGGTTCAGATAAAGGCTTTGATGGCATTAGCAGATGCCTGAATCCGCTGTGCGCACCGTTATTTCGATAGGAGACGCTCGGCCGTGCGCCCACAGGGGTAGAGAACGGGGACGCGGCTGGAATGAAGGACTTGTTGCGCCAGAGCTGGGCTCTTGATCAAACTGAGGGATTGGAACAATATTTATGGAAGGGAGTGAGCGGGAAAATAACAAGCAGGCGTCGGGTCTGGGAGTAAAAGTTTGACATCTGTGTTGATTTTCCACGCTGATCCGCAGACTTTTCTTCCTCTCCCTCCCAAATGTTGAGTTGAGTTGTGTTATTGTCAGTGCTTGTAGGTGAAATTGCTGAAACATGATGACCAAGCTGGCAGCCTATTGATAGTCCTCAAACATTTATTGTGGTGGTGGTGGCATCTTCCCAAAGTATGCGCCTTGATGCATGCTACCAATACCAATACACCATGCTGTGCCATGGCCTTGAAGTATTGTTAAAGATGTGACACTGGCAAAACTCACAATGTGGTTTTGGTCCTTTCAGCAAAACAAAATCAGGTTCTAGCTGTATGATTCTCAGGTAGATAGGCAATGTTAACCTACCTCACCTGCAGCAAGGATGGAGATAAACAACTCAGAGTCAGATTTGAGCACAGTCCCCCTGACTGAAATATAAAGACATCCTTAGTCTCCATTGCAATACTGTAAAAAGTCAAATGAGGCAACAGTATTTCAACATCTAACATTGTTTATCATCCCTGCATCTGGGATACATGTAATATTCAGTGAAGTTGAACATTTACAGAAATGTGCATAACCATATTACTACACAGTTCATGGTGTAAATGAAATGTAAGGTGTGCATCCTGGATATGAAACAGTCTTGTGAATTCAAGAAGCAGATTCAGCGGACTGTGTCTGGTGCACAGTAACTGAAGAGCAACATCTTTTTATTGTGATGGTCAAGGAAGCCAACAAAGTAGAATATCGCAATAACTGCTGAGCAGGCTGCTGTGAAATTTGGTATTTGTGTCCCCCAGAGGAGAATGAATCTCTCTGGAGACTCGTAACATTTCATTAAGAGCAAGTCAGGTCAGCATTTTCACTTGACTGGCAATTAAGTCTGTTAGAACAAAACTAATGGCCAGATTGCTATGAAATTTGCTATGTGCATTTGTCGAATTTGAATGCTTTTGGTGACTTCTTGAAATTTTTCTCTAGTGCCATCACCAGGTCAAACTTTTCTATTGAAAATACATTGATTGTTGTGGGCCCTGGAGTTTCCTTCACCCCAACCCTCAGGCCAAAATCCCCATTTGCACTTAATCTCACATCTCTAAAGGAGAGGTAAGAATTTACTAAGCACTTCCACTCTGCTCCCATCAGAAGATCTGTGATGGGGCACACAGGTGGAGCTTAAGTAAGTTTCTAATAGCCTATAAATAGCATTTAAATAGACATGACCTTTCCTTTTCTGCCTCCTCAATCAAACAAACATAAACAAATGGCTGCTCTGGATAGTCATTATCTCCGCGTTTTTGTTGATCTCATGGCTTTTCGTTTTCACAAACATTTCCTCATGTCTTCATGTGATAACATAACATTTGTAATTCACTGTTTTTTACTGATTGTAGGTCTACTGTAAAAAAGCCATATGCTCTCTACATGCTATATTTGCCCTTTTGATGTTACCTAATTAATACTGATCAAAGGCTCAAATGGTATGTATTTAGGAGTGTGTGTGTGTGTGTGTGTGTGTGTGTGTGTGTGTGTGTGTGTGTATTCACAAGACAGCGAGAACTCTGTTTACCTACCACCCACTGCCACAAACCTCGGGAGGTCTTTGATGCTATAGTGGGGTGTGGGAAACATTTACACTTCTGGTGCCTTTCAAGCTGTTTTAATTAGAATCCACATTGTCAAAATGATCTTTCACATTTGTTGACTGTTGGCTTAATACATTCCTGGTTGAAATATGGGGACTTTTGAGCAATTTAAATTTTAGGGCCTATTTTCATCTTACTGTATGGAATCCCATGCATATTGACTTTACACTAAGCTGAGACACATTCAACAGCTGCAGCTGGAGGTGGGATAGGGTTACTAGACCATAGGGTCGTCAGTATTTTCAACCTTCCACTGTTAAATAAGACATTTAACCTTTTCACTTGGACATGATAAAATATTATTACTTGTTCTTGCTAAATAGGGCGGCAGCTCCACTTGGTGTTTATTGAACCAATGCCAGTTTTATTGCTTATAGGTGTTTCTTAAATTAGTCATTCTTACTAATATGTTACAAACACGCAAATGTGGATTGTGAATTTTAAAGACTGAAAGAAAAGAAAATCTCAAGACAATTTGAGTCATTAAACCGTGTTTCAGATGAGATTTGATTTATATGGCAGACGTAACTCATGGCCTTTTAACCCATATTTTAATAGTTGTGTAATTCTTGCTTCAAATTTTAACTGGTTTTGTCTATAATTTAGTTGCAACCATCCCCTCTCTGAGAGCCTCCTTTGCGATGTGCATCTAAAAGCACATTATGCCGCATTTTACTGCAAGCACGGCTACTGCATAGGGTTACAAAGTGAGGAGATAACTGAGAGATAGTGATGAAAGGAGCTGACAGGAAGAGATTGAGGCAGGAAAACTGTTTAGAGAAAAGAGATAGCAAATGTTGCCTACTTATCACTGCTTTTGCATACAAAGCAATCTGCAAAAGATAATGGTTTAAAGTTTAAAGTGAAGGTTGAAACTATATTTTACCTAATGTGAGTTTACAGTCTAACATTTCAAAACATTTCATAACTCATTTTTCATTTACTGGTCTTCCCAACCTTTTAAATCTTTTCAGTGGAAAATCATACTGAGTGACCCTGGTTATGACACTCCAGCCCTCCAAATATGACGACAGGATAGTTCTCAGGAGCTCAGTGGTTTCCTAAGTAACTAGGGAAGCAGCACAGTCTATTAGTCATTAAGGTTCTGACTGAAAGATATACACAGGGTTACAAAAACATACGCATCCGAAAGTTATTCCACAACTTGTGATACGCTGAAACGTAAAACTAAAGTTGAAGGCTTACGTTGATGCTTCTGACTTCTGACCTTCTTGTTCAAACTTAACAAAACTCCCACTGCAAAGACTTATAGACTCCCCTGAAGACGACTGTTTTATGTTTCCCCACATGAGCTCTGACATCCGTCAAAAGAAAGGGTCCTTGAACCATCTGTGTTGTGATTACTGAAGGCAAGATTTCTCCTCCCCCTTATCTAAGGACCTGCATTCCACCCATTCTTACTCCCATCGTCCAGATTGTTTCCACATTCATGCAGGTAACAGAGTCGCATATTGTGAGCTTGTGAGTTAAGGAAATGAAATTTCCTTCACAGACGTGTGAATGGGGAAATGATTCAAACAAGAGTTCTACCTATTTAAACAGCTATAAGAAAACTGACACAAACTTACACATGCTTGGTTGTGGAGCTAATTAGTACAACCATTGCCTTCTATTCTATTAAACCTGCAATATTTTTGTGGACATTTTTAAGCTAGATGCAAATTTTACTTCTCCTTTAGCTTCCGTGCCAGTGTGTCTTTGTGTGCCTGTGGTCAGGCCACATGATCATGATAAAGTTGGTGATCATGCTTCACATCTTAAGCATGACGGACCACAGAGCAGTTCCCTCTGCAGCTCTCGTCCTGATCACACTGCAGTGGCATGGGACTTGTTGAGGTAACACACTTGAGTGCCAGCAGGCTACACTCAATCAGCTGCGATCAAGAACAGTAATAACAGACAGCAAATCTAAAAGCCTACCTCAAACTTCAACTGTCCCACTTATGCGTGATGCTTTTTATTTATATCATGGCAAAAACATAATGGTCTGCAATATAGAATACCCACAGACATACCTGTCAACATTGGGATTTAAAATAAGGGAAACTTTCAGGACACCCCCACCCCACACACATTCTTCTCATTAAATAACACTATAATGTGAATTCCATAATATACTGTTAGTATATGGTTAATATATTCCTTATAGTTACTATATTCGTTCTAATTTCATATATAGTTTATCACTTGTATAGGCCTAATATTAATTCTGTCGGTTGTTTTCATTCACTAAATCCTTGTGCAAGAAAAACAGTCTACATTGGTCTTAATTTATTAATTAATAATTCACATTGTCGATCATCTTTCCAGTTTGCACTTGTCTAATTTTAGGTGCATATGCAAGTGAATACTATGGATGTATGTATGTGCAATGTATCATCCATCTTGGTCCCCTCGTGCTGCTGTTCTTCTTCTTCTTTTATTGGCTGACATCACCGTTCACTTCCCATCACTGTTAAAGCAAATGTGCTACATTCTGCTACCCGCTTTACAAGGGGGGGAGTAGCAAACATTTCAAATACACCCGGCAAGTTTTTGTATTTTTTAGGAAGATTAAAAAAATACGGGAGATTTATGGGAAAATATTTAAACGGAAGGATACTGGGAGGGAACAGTAAAATACGGCAGCATCCTGGGTATAACGGGAGAGTTGATAAGTATCCTCCTAGGTGGTCAGCAGCAACTTCTGCGCACCTGTCGTCATTTTTGTTTTCAATATTTCTGGTCAGAAGACCCACACTTGCGCTCTTAAGATTGGACAGAAGAGGAAAAGATGAAGCGATGTAGAAGAACCTCTTTCAAGGTGCTTGGAACTCTCCAACAAAAAACAGGCACATAAAAAGTGCATAAGCAGTCCTCCACTGCGTTAAACTCATTGGAATCAACTAAAACATAAGGCAAGGCAAATACATTTTTCAACAACAAGACAATTGAAAAGTAGTGGCCTCCACTGCTTAAATGGCATTTAATGTGGCTGCAGTTTAAGGAGAACAGTGTAACTGGAGATTAAAAACTTATCAATAGTTATTGTGTATAGTGCTGGGACATTCAGGCCCCATCTACACTACTCCGTTTTAGTTTGAAAACGGAGTTTAAAAATGAATACGATCTCCACAGTAGTGTTTTAGCTGTGTATCAGAGTTCTCTCCTTCTACATTAAAACGACTGAGAACGCACATCTAGTGGCCGTTCAAGGAAAATGGGCATGCGCCTGCCGGTGTAAACATGAAGCAGATGGTCTATTCCGCTGTTACAGAAGATTTGGTGAAAGAATAAAGTACTACAGACTAAGAACCACACCAGATTTTATTTTGCATGGACCAATAACGAGCTGGGACTGTTGCTGAATGTAACACGGGAGTTAAAAGCAACTGTGGCGGAAGAAAACAGTCGTCGCAAAGTAAATATGTCGACATACACAGAACAAGTGTAGGCTATAAGTGTTATTTGCACGGTACAAAATCTTTTAATAAGAATACCAAGTCAAAAACTCTGTCAGTCGCATCGTGTTTCTGCTTTGCATGACTTGAGAGCCAAACGTGAGTGTCTGCATCATCGTGTCTAAAGTCCTAAGTTTTTGTCCGTCCGCACTACGGAGTTTTAAAATGAAAAACGGGGTTGGCAGCGTTTTCAAACTTCTCTGTTTTAGGTCTTCGTTTTCACCATTTTAGTTTGGAGGTGCAAACGTAGCAAATGGTCTACATTTTAAAACGAAAACGCGGTCGTGTGGATGGGGCCTCAGACTGTATGTACTTTTAAATCATGGCTCTTTGGGTGGGAATGGTAGGGAATTTGTTGGAAGAATGAGATTTTGTTTTACAATATGTTACCTGGTTTTGAAAATAAACGTAGGGAAATCTTATTTTGTATTATTTTCTTGCCGACCATGGTATAATCATGGATAACATATTAGAATGTCAGACGCTTGCTGGTGGACAGATTTTAAGTGATGGTCTTGGCAGACACACAAGTCATTTGTTGTGGCTTTTATGTTTTCCATTTACACAAATTAACTGAATGTTCTGCTAATGCACAAGGAGATGTAAAGGTTCTAGCAAAGGTCCTTTTTTGTTCTTAATTTTTATCTCAGCTAATGTAAAAATAAATAGTGGTTTTGACAGGAAGCTGTCCCTGTCAGTTTGAGGACTGAACTGCCATTATGTGTGTGTGTGTGTGTGTGTCTGCCACATGAAGAATGCAGTTTAGGATAGTAGACATTTTTGACATCATTATCTTAAAATGTGGTTCCTGTGTTGGAAGAGAAATTCAGTTTGAGGAACGTGTTGGGGGCCATCATTGAGTCAACTGTTTATCATGCGTTCCAGTGGCTCTCATATGTTTTGCCTCACAACACCCCGTGTCACAGGTTAAATCCCATGCTGAATATTTCCATCAAAAAATAATAAATTAAAATAAAAATAATTTACCATCTCAGGTATCTTTAGTTTAATAATCTTTGGAAAATGTACAGAAGTGCTGTTGCTAAAAGAACAGCTAGTAGCCAACTAGCAAGTTAGCTAGTAGGGGTGAGCGCCGAAAAATGAGCGAAAAGTTGTGTTATCTTTGAACGCCCTACAGGAGCCACACTTCACAACCCTGCCATGTGTTTAACATATCCCGACGACTCCCTGGAAATGGAGACTGACACTGAGAAAATAAAAAGATGATGAGAAAGACATAAATCAGAGACAGAAAAAGAGAAAAACAGGCAGGCACATACCCGCTTGCCCGCAGGTTTGGAGCCATACACTAGTCTGTTTTTAAGGTCTCAGCATACCTGTTGAGTACCATTTACTCTGCCGAATCATGCTCACTGACTGCAACTATTAATGTGTGCATACTGCAGCGCTGTCATCCGTGCTGGAGTTGCCATTGCACCAGCACTGTAGTTAGCACTGCTGACAAATCTACAGAAAACCTGCCAATTATCCACCCAGAAAGGTGAGAAAAGGTTAAATGAACAAACCAGAATTTACTACAATGTCTTCATTGTGAAATGTGACACATACAGTAACTTGACAGCTTGCATCAGCATTCCAGGAGATGGAACAATGAGGCTCTGTTACCAAATATGTCCTGTAGTGGACCTCCGAAATTTTTATGTACTGAGAAGGAGATAAAGACATATCAAGATTGTATTCCCCATGAAAGTTAAACAAAAGGATGTTGGTCAGAGTGACCAACACTTCAGAGCAGCCCACCCATTACTTTCCCTCTTTGCCACTCCTCATTCCTCATATCTTGGAAATCAATTATTTTTTGTGTCTGTGTGAGAAGGCAGTGTGAGTTAAAATGATGTATAGTTGTCCCGACATAGACACGGGAAAGTACAGAAAGAGGAACCAAAACCAAAAGAGAAATTATTATTCAACCCAGCTGCATCTGAAATCGTCAAAAGTAATGGCCTGTTCTTGTGTGCTACTGTAAAGTGACTTTATATACAAATGTTATGCATAAGAGCTATTGCTGAAGACTGTTAATGAAGACGCCTGCACCTCTTAGTCCTCTGGTGCAGCAGTCAGTCAACAACGTTAAATCAGATGCAGGAGATACATTTCTAGGTTGTAAATCCTTTGTAAATATCTTACTTGGTGTCCAAGTTTTAATACAGTATAGTGGCTTTGGATTTTTTGGAATTTTTAATTGTGTTATAGATTACTTTTTGGCAATCAATTTGTGGTAAGGAGAACAACAAAAGTAGTATTTAATCAATATTCAATGAGATTTTCCACTCTGGTGAGACACAATTCAGCCAAATACTGGGCAAATGGTCACCTTTCAGCACGACAACCTGAAGCAGATGGCACAACGCTTAAATGGTTTCAGTACAAGTCTCTGAATATCACTGAATGCCTGGACTTGGACACCACTTTACATTTGTGGAGAGACCTGGCAGTTCTCAGACACTTCCCATCCAATATGACTGAGCTTGAAAGGATTTACCAGGAAACATGGGATAAAATGTCCAAATGCACAAACCTTGCAGATGTTCACTTACCTGAGAAGACTTGCTGCTGTTAATTGCTGCCAAATATGCTTCTACAGAATGCTGAATAAAAGCTTTTGTAAGCATGTCTACTAGAAAGGATCTAAAAACTATTTTATTCCCTCTTTTTCTTCTCTTCCTTTTGTGAAGCACTACTACTGTTTTTAAAAGTGCAAAAGAAATAAGGCTTCCTTGCTTTTGGCTTTCAGTTTGGTCTTCAGCAAGTGAAACATAAACAGTTGGACTGAGGTCAGGTGACTGGTTTGGCCAGTCAAGAACATTCCACTGCTTGGCCATGAAAAAGTCTCGGTTATCTTGTGTGTGTATTTAAAAATATTGTCCTGCTGCATTGTTCTAAAATTGGGAATTTGTGGACTATAAAAAGGCCACAAGTCACCCAATATGGAAATGAAGTTCCTCAACCGTAAAGCTTAAAGTCAGCACTTGAACCAAGTAATCATTGGTTTGTTTTAAATGTAATGTGCTGAAATAGAGCCAAAGCAATGGCAAAATGTCACTTTCCACATACTTACTGATTGCACTGCATTTCACAATTTTCCTGCAGTGTCATTGCTGTATTATTTCTTTGGATGGACAATTTTTTAAGTCTAATGCATATTGTACACAAACCTTGCAAATGTATTTTCACCGCAGATGGTGGATAAACATGCTCGCAGGCCTTTGTTTCCATTCAGTGTACAGCATTAGTGATTTAGACAAGCGACAGTCCAGAACATTCAGTGATGAATTCAAAGAATGCTTTTGATTCAAACCCCGAAATCTCTGCAGACCACACTGACGCAATCCCATATTGCATCTGAGCTACGGTGATGTAATCTGTGGAATCTGTCTCCAATAGTGTGATTTCATTAGAGGATGACTGAACACGCCCCAACAATAAACTGCAGAGAAACCTGGCACATATGGTAGAGGCCGTTTCTCTGGACCCAGTCATAAATGTTTGGAGAAGTTCATAATTAAACTAAATTAAAACAATCAATGCAACTGGACTAAAGTCTGTAAGTTCCCCCAATTCCTTTTGTTATACGTCACACTGTGGTTTCTTTAAAAAAACTAAACGAACAACATCCACATTTAAATCAGGTACTGTACGTGATATGTTTTTCAGTTCCTAGGTTTCAGGTTTCTCCCTTATCTTTCTTGTGCACTTTGCGTGTGTGTGTGTGTGTGTGTGTGTGTGTGTGTCTGTTCATACACAAAAGTTTCCAGAAAGTCTTTTCGTTTAACACTGTAAACACACACGTCCTCCAATCTCACATTGAATATATTTATCTGTCACCACCAGCTGTCAAAAACTGCACAAATGCCAAAAAGTTCAGGTGTGAAGTGGTGTACACGCCGTGTATTTGTGCCATACAGCGTATGCTTTTGCTGCTCTAAACTGCATTTCTGAGGATTTTCAAGGATTAATTTCATGCTTATATTTTTTTCCTGCCATTTAGCCTGCAAACCTGCTTTACCCAAACATGTGGAACAGATCATTGCAAAAAGACCTTAAAGCAAAGAAGCTTATTAGATGGACATTTACAAAATGAAAGGGTGTGTTATACGCCGCTCCGCAGATAATAACCCATGAGTTGGATTTCGGTTGTCACTAGGCTTTCCTACGCTATGATCCCTGGAAGAATTTATAGCCAAATTAAAATGGCTTTTATATGTTATTTATGATTCTGGCTGTTATTTAGAAATAAAACATTGCTCTGAGTGGCTTTGGACAAACCAGAAGCCACTGCTCAGCCTGTCTCTACAGAGCTGTGTGTGATTTAGCAAGTTAACTCCTTCTCCCTGGGGAATAAAACATTGTTTTGTCAGTGTACGTCCAAGACTAAATGCTCCACAAGTGCTTCTGTTGACGATGTGATGAAATGCTGCTTCTTCAATCTCCTGTCAAGTTTGAATATGTTGTTTTGGGGCTGTTCTACAACAATAATTATAATGATTCTCCTAAATATGTTCTACTATGGTCAATTCAAGTCTAGTCTACTGTGTAAGACAGAACACATTCTATTCTATTCTATTTGAGTCAAGTTCAGTTTAGTGGAGTTGAGTCTAGTCGAGTTCATTTTTGTTACTTTTACAGATTCCCCATAATCTGTAAAAATTATATTATAGTTCAGTCAAATATGGTCTAGTTTATGAGGATTGTTCAATTTGAGTCAAGTTGAGTTGAGTCTAGTCTTGTTAAGCTTTAATTGGCTTTTCTTCAATAATATTCTGGATTCCCTTAATTCTGTTATATTCTAGTCTATTCAAGTTTAATCCAGGCAAGTCAAATTAAGTCAAATATGATCTACTATATAAGACAATACACGTTCTGTTCTGTCTGTGAAGGTCTTCAGTCATCCAGGTCATATTTATGCAAGGAAGGTTAAAATCAAGGGCAACTAGACTTGGTGAAAGATACTAGAATAAGAAGTCTCTCGGATGAGAGATGAAACGAGTCTTTGAGTATCTTTAACCAAGTCCAGTTGCCCTTCAATTTACCCTTCTTTGGGTGACATTCTATTCTATTTCCATGCGGTGTCAAGTCAGTTCAATTCAATTCTATACAAATATGGCCTAGTTTGTTAGATTTACCACATTCTGTTCTACCCTGTTCTATTCTAGTCAAGTACGGTCGAGTTTATAAGGCTAGTCACTATTCTATTCTATTTGATTATATTCTGTTCTTAGCCATATCATGTAATGACTGAACATGTGTCACTTTGGAGCTTGGTGTGCTGAGATGGAAGTGCTTAAGTGGTTGGAGGGGTATCATCCACTGACCAGCCATGAATCAGCCCGTCACGGCTGTAGTCACACATGACTCAACACCAGCTCTCAATCCAACCCTTGTACTGAGCTCAGCCACTCTGCAGCAACTGTTTGAGAGTATGTGCGAGTGTGACGGCATGTGTGTGTGTCTGTGCATGTTGGTGTGTGTGCACTCGCCCATGAAGTTAAAGAGAAAGTTAGAGAATGAAAGCCTATGTGTGTGTGAGTGTTTGTGTGTATTCTGGGTTGTAGAAGTCCCATTTCTCTGCTTTCTGGGGTGGGACTATGGAAACAATGGGCACATTGTGCGGAGAGTTGGCAAAGGGGAGAGGAGGGAGGTTGAGGAGAAGGAGGGAGGTGGAGGGGAGATGAGGAGACAGGAGAGTAAGGCTAAGGAAAAGATAGATGCCAGAAGATGAGTTGAGGGGAGAGAAGAGAAGAGGGGGGTTAAAGGGAAAGGGAGAGGAGAGGGGAGAATAAGAGAGGAGTGAACACAGTGAAGAGGACAGGTGAGAAGTTGAGATATGGGGACCATGTTGAAAAAAGGTGGAGAAGAGTTTAGGGGAGAGGAAAGAAAGGAGATGGAGACGAGAGGGAAAAGGGGCAGAGGTTAGGAAGAGAGGAGCAAATATGGAAAGGGAAAGGGAAGGGGGAGGAGAAAGAAAAAGAGTGGGGACGAGCTGAAGGAGGATAAGGTAAGAGGATATCATGTAAAAAGTCAAAAGGAGAAAAGGAAGGGAAGGGAGAAAAAAGGAACAAATCACCTGAGTGAAGTGGTTGAAGGAGAGCTTAGGAAGCAAGGGAACAGGGTGGACAGATACAGATGAAAGAAAGCAGGAGAAACACAGGCAAAAGGAATACAATGATATGAGGAACATAATTGGAAAGGACGACAAGAGAAGGCAGATTATATGATAAAGGAGGAGGGGAAGTATGGAAAGTTATAAGCTTTCTCAGATTCACTTGTCATACGTAAAATATCCATATATAAAAAGATACAAATGGTCTGGATTGTAGCCAGTTTCTTTGCAGCTTTGCAGGTGGGGAAAAAATGACGTCCGGTGAGTATAAAGTAACAAAAAACACAATTTCTCTGACAGAGTCAATAAAAAACGCATGGATGTACAGTATGATCAGAATTTGACACCAGATGCTGTTAAACTTATCTGCTTATTGTTAAATGATTAATCTGAGGACAAGTTTGACTCTAAAGTGGAGTCCTCAGACACTTTGCAGGCATTCAGTGAAGAAACTTTCCATCACTTTCAGATGTTACCAGTATCACTCATAACTCATTCACATCAAAGTCTAGTTTAAGAAATGCTGCGCAGCTGAACACCTCAACTTTGGGTGATTTATTTTATGTACTAAAAATTGTTTTACAGGTCTAAAATCATCATTATGCCCCAGATGTGTACAATGGTATCATTAATCGGCATGGTAAATTATGCATAACTGTAATCACTCTTAGATGTTTCGTGACTTTTTATGAAAATGAATCATTCTTACAAGGCTAGAAACTACAGAGCCAACAATCTACTGTGGGATTCCATGCTGATGAACTGCAGGGGCCATTTCTTGGACAATAAAACATTAGCATATTTGTCTGAACATCCAAATGAGCTTCATATGAATCATGTTTTCCTAGGTTCCAAAACCAGAAGGTGTATACCTTTCTCCATAAAAGAGAAAAGCATTATAATTCCCTGTAAAACTATACATCAGTATGAGTCTTGAGCTGTTTCATTTCAAAGTCAAGTTTCACCCTCTATCCATATTTGGATAAGGAAAAATGTAAGACACCTCAAGAGGAGCAACAGAAGAGTCTTGTCAACTTTATTTGTATAGCACATTTAAAAACAACAGGAGTTGACCCAAGTACACAACATACACAAATACAAGTATGCACGAACAAAAGAACAAAGAATATATACCAAATCCAAATACTCAATACAACACTAATACACCAATACACATCAATAAAAGGAATAAAACCAAATTCTAGGAAACTAAAAAGAAATAATTAAGAATGTCAGATTAAAAAGCTGTGAGAGATTGACGAAAAATAAGGGTCAGAATCAGGTAAAAGCCAGAGAAAATAGATTGAAAATAGATAGGTTTTTAAATTATATTTGAAGGACTCAATGGTGGGGCAGGACTTGATGGTAGATGGAAGACTATTCCAAAGCCTGGAGGCAGCAACAAAAAAGTTTTCATTAAGTTGAAGGAAGTTCCTCGCCATCCAGCCTTTAATATCGTTAAGAGGTTTTTCAGAGAGTGGGCGCTGTCAGGTGTAACTGGTATGTAAAACTGTGTGTCATCTGTCAACAGTGATACAAAATATTGTACTTCTCAAAGACAGTACCAAGGGGATGTATATTGAAAATAAGAGAGGGCCTAAAATTGAGCTTTGAAGGATTTAATAGATTTTAATAAAATTCCACGGTCGATTGTGTTGAGGGCTGCGCTAAGATCAAGCCGGAGTAAAATGGCTCTAGAGCCGGAGTCATTATGGATGTCATTATGTACCTTCAACAGGGCAGATTCAGTACTATGAAGTGCTCTAAAACATTTTAAAAGTGTTCAAGTAGCAGGAGACCTGGAAAAAGAGCCATGAGCCTGTAGCTTCAGCGATGGAGGAGCCAGGATCATTCTAAAAGTCAGTGTTGGTACAGTCAGACCAGTGAGAAGTGCTTTGGTTGGGCCGAAGCGACTGTTGAAAGCTCCAGGAGGCTGGGATCACTCTCCCAGACAAACAGGAAATAGATGTTCATCCTACAGTATGGACAATCAGGATAAAATCTACATATGCTATTATATAATAGATTGTTACATATATGAAGATCCAGGAGGATGTTGAGCAACGTCAGGTGTCGCGAAACGAGGCAAAGCTGAAGTACACTACATAGGAGAGAAGAAACAAACACACAGAGGGAGAGCGAGACAAGGACAACATGCACACAGGGGAGAAAGAGGACACCATGCACACAGGGGAAAGAGACACAAACAAACAGATGGTTCAGATATGCAGTTGTTTTCAGAAAGTTTACAGTAGTCTCATTGACAGGAGAAACATGGACTGAAATAGGCTTGATTCGTTGAGACTGAGGCTGACCCACCAGAAGGATAATGGTAAAACACTGATTACTAGTTTTCAGATATGCTTGTGCTTTTAAAGGCTCTGAACTTTATCAAAAGCAGGATATGCCAATGCCATCACATATAAGCTACTTTCACTAACCAATGCGTTTGGTTTCAAAGACCAAATGCATAAAAAATTGTGGAAGAACGGCAGACATTTATAAATGACTAAGATGTGACAAATCCTTTCAAGTGGATTTGTTGCGGTCCCTCATATCTGCCTAACTGTCTGAAAGCTCCACTTCTTCTCTTATGTCTGCACTGACTGTTGTCGTATATTAATGACTAAAAACCTTTTTCAACACAATGTACAACTTTAATCCCCCCCGGGTCCCGGTTGTTTTTTTAACCACTACACTGGCCCGAACATACCGTTATACCTTAAAGACGGATCTGGATATAAACTAAAATAATTCATATCCAGACCTTTATACACAGGTGAGATATAGATTGGTGATGTATAAGGCTATCAAGCTCTTCATCTTATCCATGTCTTTCATCAGTTCCCTGTGGGGCTGAGTGTAGACTCCCAGATCAGAGATTGGCCAGGCATCTTTCTGACACCCTAATAAATGTTCTCTAATACAGACTAAACTTTCTCTCTGCATAGGAATAACATGTCAAACATGAAATTCAGCGGTGTCCCTGTTAAAGCTTTATTCCTCTCAGGACTGTGTTAACAATAGCATAGGATTTTTGAGAAACTGGGAGCAGTCTTGGGTTTAGTTGCTGTCTGTCTGTATCCAAAACCGTTACAAATCTCTTTTATGATGTAAAAATGCTGTGGTTAATGTTTGCTAAGGTTTAGGCACAAATACAACTTAGTTAGGGTAGGGTTAGGGAAAGATCATGGTTTTCGTTAAAATAAGTACTTTGTGAAGTTTTCGGGGGGGGGAAAAACTTCATAACCACTGTGGTCATAGTTAAGACACCCATGTTGAACAGCGGTCTTCTGTGACATTTTGTTTACCCAGCCATCCAACCCAATATATTTATAAAATATACCCCATCTTATATATATATATATATATAAATGTATATATATATAAATGTTAATCTTAAATATGGATTGCCAAGACATGAAGCGATTCCATTATGTACACTCCAGCTCTCCTAAAGTCAAAAATGTCAAGTTTGCACACAATATCCCTTATCATCTTTTCAGAAGGTTTCCATAACATTTCCATAAACCTTTTGATTCTCTTCACTATGAGATATGTTCATTTCAACATATATTGTGAGGTGTAACGGACACTTTTCCCACTTTGCAGTCTCTAGCAGCTGCAAGTGGGACATTTGTTCTTGGCTTTCACTAACTCTGTGAGGAAGTGTGTCATCCCTCTGAAGTTAAAACATGAAATGTTATTTAGTATATATATATAGAAAAAGCTTTATGTGTTTGCTCATTTCCAAACAGACAAAGTGTTGATGATTGTAACAGTAAAACAGAGAGGAGGATAATTCAGTGTGTGTGTTAATTAAGCTTATGTTATGAATACACGGATGTAGCCCTGGTGCTGATGCTTGAGTTATGACCTCACTTAAATGGATTCCAGGGTGGTCCTTTCACAGCCTGACACACAGACACACACACACAAAACGCACTTTATTCTCTCTCTCGCCACATAGCCAGACTTTATTACACATTACTAACAACAATTAAGAGAGTGTGTCGACACACATTCAAGCACAGCAAGCATTTTGTTCTCCGTCTTTAGCACCTAGGGTTCAACACATTGCACACACACATAGTCCCAAACTTTCCTCTCTTGCTCAGACACACTAAAATGCTTCAACTAGCTGCTCTTATATAGTCCACATATTTGTACACACCCAGGTGCAGGAACACAGAAATCTGAAATCCCCTCTTTCTGTGTCCTCTTTCTTACTCAACCTTTCCCTTTTAAAAGACCCACCCACTGACTGTTGCAAATAAACACACACACACACACACAATGACAGGATCTTTCTCTGGTCTGATGAAAGTGTTGGGAATGTGTACTGAGAGGCCACTGACACTTCCTCCACTTTCTAGTACTGACGACTCGCCTCAGGCATCTAATGCCCCGGTGACTGCTCGCTCCAGACGTTTAATGGCTATAAGCCGCAGATGACAAACAAAATAGATGGGCTTTCATCTGCGGTGGTAGTTGTCGTAGAGCACTCCCTCACTGTGGATCTATCCTGCATTAGTGTTGCCTGCTGTCACTCAGCTGCTCCTTTCAGTGCTTCTTAATGGCTGAGTTACTGCTTTCTCTGGATACAAGCAAAAACTTCAAAATGACATGCAGGGCTAATGATGTCCTTTATAAAGTGACCAGACAAATCACTACAGACTGCATAGGGAAAATATAAACCTAACCATTTTTTAATGTATGTACTGTCTGATAAATAAACATAGTTTGCAATACTCACATGCACGTGTGTGTACACTGAAACAGTTCTTGTTCATACTGGCTATTACAAGATCCACATCATCGTTCTGTTCACAAATATACTCCGATTTCATAGTTATCTAAGGTGTCTAGTTGACTTTACTTCTTACCCACCTTAGATAAAACACACTCCGAGTACGTCAGGTTAATATAATATTTAATAATTTTAAGTTTTTTCCTCTTTTTGTTTTCTGGGACAGTGTTTGGGACAGTATTTCCAGAAATGTTGTCATAAAAAGACTTTTAATTTGGAAGATGTTCAAATGATTTAGCTCAGACAGCTGAAGTTTCATAAACATTGCAGTGCATATTTGAATAGAATGAGGACTATGGATTTTGTCCTTACATTGTAAGTGCATTAGGAACAGATATCTTAATGGCCAGTATGAATGGAATGAATGATTACAGCAAACAGAAATTGTTTCAGTGAGTGCTTAAAGTGGAAAAATGTAGGTGCCATGTGTGTATCGGCTACAGCAGTTTAATTTTTGTGGGTTGTTTTCCTTTATTAAATCCTTTTGCAAGGAAAAAGGTAAACATGGTGGTTAGTCTCTAATATGTTAATGCTAAGCGCTAACTTGTTAACAGTCATAATCATTCATGCAGTACATGTTCAACATTTCTAAAGTTTGCTATTGCACGCATGGCATTGACAAGCAACTTTTTAAATAAAAGGCCCAATCTTCTCCCCAAATTACTTTGTCTCCACCAACAGAGATTAGCAGGATGGCAAGAACAGGAACAGGTGAGCGGCCCCCTGGTTAATGCAGTTTATTTATGGTATCATGAATCGCCCACAGAACCCGATGTATAAGTGCAGGTACTGTATACCAGTGAGTGCCAGCCCACTATAAGCCCTGGTTTCAATATACATAAGAGTACTAGACTATTTTTTAAGACCCCATCCTCTAAATGAGGTTTAACTTGTGTGGTCTTGTTTAAAAAAAAGGATTTAAACAATGACAGAATTCTGAAGCAAAAAGCATGGAAATGTGGCCCTGTTGTGATGATTATAGGCCAGCATGTATTTTTTGACACGTCTCCTCAGAAATCAATGTGGAGAAATTGAGCAGATACATCCGGCTTGTCTGGAGCAGTACAGTATTAGCAATAATTCAATACAGCTAATAGAATGTACCATTGTGATTGCAGTGAATGAAATCACATTTTACAGCCACTCCAAGCAAACAGGACTGCAAATGGAGTCCCCTATCGACCTGCCTCGGGAAATTGGAGAAATAAACTGAGTCCAGAAAACCGTTTATTTAATTGATTAGGGCTTCATACTGTGGTTGGTGCACTGCCATGCCTAATAGACACCCGTTTTGGCTAAGGAATATAAAGATGTTGTACACTGCCAACATTTTGAGCCAGCCTGCTGTATAGTTCATGGGCAGTATTGCTATTGGCTTGAATTAGTATTAAAAATGGGCTAAATTTAGAATTTAAAGCATGCGGTTCAATGGAACGAAAGAACAGTCAGGAACTAAATTATGGGCTATTGCTACCGGCAAAACTAATGCTCAACATTATGTGACATGCTTGTATATCATGGCCATCAAATCAGTGTGTTACCAATGAGATTTAGTGCTCCTCAGCAGCTTAGGTGCAGGAAAAATATTTTTGGCAAACCTTAGCTTTCATGGCTTTCAACACTGCCTCATTCCCCAGGAGCCTCCCTGAAGGTTGTGATAGTTTTTGATAGTTTTTCCAACATTGCAAATTTGTGTGTGTGTGTGTGTGTGTGTGTGTGTGTGTGTGTGTGTGTGTGTGTGTGTGTGTGTGTGTGGGAGGGGGGGGGGTTGTTAATCAATTGGCATTCGATCATGTCATAATGTGTTTCCTGGCAATACGCACAAAAATACTGGCTGGCCAGAGCTGATTT
>NC_060162.1:21377518-21427518 GCF_021292245.1 Micropterus dolomieu | reverse complement strand
TTGTTGATTCCTATAGGTAGTCATCACAGATAAATTAAACTTTAAAGGGTGTCCTTGCAATCCAGATGCACAAATGTTGTTGCTTAATTAATAGTAATTTGGGATCATACATAGGCCTATTTTAGGGAACATTTTGAGCCATTGGGTTTTAGGTTAAATTTGCAGAGTAATGCAATCAGATTGGACTTCCCATATATACCAAAACTTTTGACTGAACTACCTGGTCAATTATTGTACTGTTTTTTTCATTGCTTATTTTAATCTAGCATTTGTAATCTTCAGACATCACACGTTTGCCGTGGCTTGGTTTGATTTGATTTGATTGAGGAAAATAACCACATGTGATCTACTGAGGAAATCTAGCATTTCTGTGGTATTTCAATCTTTGACAGTTGTTTTGACATGATGAGCAGTGTTGCAGATCAGTGCATGTGAAAAGTAAACCTAGCTTTAGAAATAAAATCCAGCAGCTCTACATGTACCGACAGATTACAGGGAGAACACTGCTGGAGAGCATCACCTTGGTCAATTTAAAATGTTAACAACCTAAATTGCTTAAATTTAAACATCTAATATATTTTCCCCTCAGAAAGCACCACTACCACCATGGATGAGGAACAGTGCTACTACAACGAGACCATCGCCTTCTTCTACAATCGCAGTGGCAAGTACCTTGCTACTGACTGGAACACCGTCAGCAGGCTGGTGATGGGCCTGGGCATCACTGTGTGCATCTTCATCATGCTCGCCAACCTTCTGGTGATGATCGCCATCTACGTCAACAGAAGATTCCACTTCCCCATCTACTACCTGATGGCCAACCTGGCAGCTGCTGACTTCTTTGCTGGACTGGCCTACTTCTACTTGATGTTCAACACAGGACCAAACACGAGGCGCCTGACTGTTTCGACGTGGCTGCTGCGCCAGGGCTTGATTGATACCAGCCTGACAGCGTCTGTGGCCAACCTGCTCGCCATCGCCATCGAGCGCCACATCACCGTGTTCCGCATGCAGCTACACACTCGAATGAGTAACCGGCGTGTGGTGGTGGTGATTGTCATTATCTGGACCATGTCTATAGTCATGGGGGCCATCCCCAGCGTGGGCTGGAACTGTATCTGTAGTATTAAGTCTTGCTCCAACATGGCGCCACTTTACAGCAACTCCTACCTAGTCTTCTGGGCAGTGTTTAACCTTGTGACTTTTGTTGTTATGGTAACACTATATGCCCACATCTTTGTCTATGTGCGCCAGAGGACCATGAGGATGTCACGGCACAGCTCTGGACCACGACGCAACCGAGATACCATGATGTCTCTGCTGAAAACCGTGGTGATTGTGTTGGGTAAGGAAGAGATATGATCTATCTATCTATATATCAATTCCATTACCTTTGTAGAGTATCTATCTCTACATTACTACGTATATCTACCTCTAACTTTACTATGTATATCTAGTAATTTACTCTATCTCTGTACCAGTGAGTCTGACATTTGAATGTATCAGCAGCAGCAGAACAATGGATCTGTTGATGGGTCTATCCATGAGGCTATATAATTCAGCACTGTGTCTGCCTAGCACGACTGTAAACTAACCCTGTCCCCACGTTACAGTAACGTGTTGTGGTTCTGCATGAGCAGTTTAAATGCAGAAAGTCTGTTCAGTGCAAAGTGAATATGTTCTGAGAAATCTAAAAATCATTACAATGCATTACAATTACATTTCATTTTGCTGTTCCCAAAGTGGTGCGTACGAGTAGCTATAATGTGTAGTAGATACAGTTGTAACAAGGTGTAGATGTGGAATAAATAGAAAGATTGCTGCCACAGCAGTTTGATAGATGTGGTTTGATGACTTTATATAATGTACTTATTTTTCACTGTAAGCAAAACCACTTATTTCCTGAAGAAAATGAAAGCGGAGATTTAACAGATGCCCACTTCTGCAAATATTATATTTTGACAGAGACCTAATCTGAGCCTGCAGATCATCTTCATGACATCCCTGTGCAAGCCTTTAAATCACTTGGCTTTAAACTAGACAGTGTGCTGAAAATGTCTACTGCATAATGGACAGTTATAGTTGGAGTATCATGTTCACTCATATGAAATTAAAATTTTATTGATAATTTCTCACCATGACTGCATTAATTAGCAGCTTCATATCACACGGAGAGTTTCCCCAAATGAACAGATCCAATGCTGTGTTAATGTTAACATTAGATTTGTGTGAACACAAACTCATAACTGGGAAATGTGATTCACACAGCCTCCTAGCGCCTCGAATAATTACACAGGATTTTTATGAGCCCCAGAATGGTCCAGTCTATGTAAAGAATTGTGAAATAGCCACAGCTAATCCACAGTTGATTCACACTGGTTGCACAGTATAAGGGCACATTGGTAAGATGTGATTTAGGCCATGATTTTACTATAAAATGGATTTTATTTCTCACATCACATGTGTGAGTTGTGCTGTGCCCCATGCATCAGCACAACTCACTGAGATAGAAACTGAAGTCCAAACTTCTGAAAATAAGAAAAAAAATGCACAAAACAATATGCCATAATCCAGATTTATCCTTGTAGTATTGTACTATTGTGTGGTGTGATTGTTTTAATGCAGTGACAATGCAACAGTGCCTGCCCATTTTCATGCTGAACTGTGTGTGTAGTCTAACAGTTTTAAGTCAACGCATTCAGTAGATACAATTCCCATTCTCCAGGCCTCTTCAGTGGTGTGTAAAGTAAGTGTAAAGCAGTGTGAATTGTGGGAAAAGCACTTCTTCTTACTGCCTGGAAGCAGGATGTGTTGGTCCTAGACAAAACATACCAAAGGATTCCATGTGATTTGTCTCCTATGTGCCGTGTTATCTCATCCTGTTGCCTCTGTTGTCTTTACTCCCAACTTAATTCGGAGCAGTGGATAGCAGTATGTGCTCTGAAGCCTACAGTATATATAATTATTCTTCTTTTTTGCCATTGCCATCTTCATCCTTGATTAATTGATTCCTTACAAATTAAACAAAATACATTACGCCCTAAGAGTTTCTCAAGTTCTGCCTGGCTTGGGGTCAACAAAATATCAACAGTCTAAACTTTCTCTAGAAAGGGAGCTAGAAATTGAAGGCTAACAGCTCTGCAAAATAATGAAAGAGTAGGGAAACCCCCTACACTGAGCAACTGAACTACCGCTACTCTTTGGCTTCATTCCCAAAAGGGTTTAGGTGACTACTGTGATTAAAGGAAAGTTCAAACATTTTTTTAAATCAAAGAATAAACTGAGGGAGAGATTCCTGGTTTGTATTTTAACTACAATATAGCAGCTTTGTTTGAATGTATAGCATTCAGTCAGCACACAGTCAAGTTTAAGGGTTTGTTTGTTTATTGTAAGTGCAGTTTTACAATACTTTCATAAAAGACAAGTCTTACTTTTATTAATTTGAATCATTATTGTTTCAAATTCCTGAACAAATAACATTTGTTTCTGTTCATTGATGCCAAACCCTTACTGGGAAAGTAAGTCTTTTGAGCAAGAGTGTGATGTGTTTTAGTTCAATCTGGAATCCACTGCTGTTTCTGTGTGAGGTCATTTTTAGCACAGAGGAGGCCATATAATACATTTTCTTGTATTGAAGATAAGTAGTTGCTTGTTTAATTGGATATACAGTACAATCATTTCTTCACATCTCTTGGACACTAATCTTCTGTTTAAATCCCTCTTAGCCTGTTTTTGTCTTACACTGGCCAAAGCAAAACAAAAAAAGGTCACAAGTCATTTAGTGTCCAGCGGAGTCAGAGTTGCCATTAATTTCTGAGTTTTGATTATGTTTGACGTCTTAAGGGAAGATTACAATGAACTGACAAGAAAGTAAGCTCCACCGCAATTCCATATCCAGCTGCCCCCATCTGCTGAACAGATGATAATAACTGCTCCCCTGCTGCCTGCTGTCCTCTCCACTTGTCTTTCTCAGGATTCTTTAAAACCAGCCATGGGTGATTTCTTCTAGGAAGGGCAGGATGAGATGGGGAAAAAAGTTGGTCACACACACTTGCACACATTCACAATCCCAGGCACATACATATATACACAAAGAGCCCTATAGCCAGAGCAAAGTGGCACACAGCACAATTGTCATTGCTAGTTTCTGAATGATGCAGTTGGCATTTTCACGGACCAGCGCCAACATTCTGTAAGTAGCAAATGTACTTCCACCATCTGTGCGCCCATGGGAGTGTTGGTCTTAAAACGAGGTGTGGTCAGGCGCATTGTTGGTTCATTGCCATCTTGAGGCAGCAGAAAGCGATTAATCAACCATTGAGCAACAAAAACCTGGTCTAAAGTCAATGGCGCAGTATTTTCCTTCTATTTAAAGGGCACATTATTCAAATAATAAGATGGCCCCTAACACACAAACACATATGGAAATAGCATTTACAAACACACAAACCAAAATGTATAATAAGCAGTTCCCTTTTAGGTACCGTGGGGAGTTTTTGACCACTAGTGGTGCGCAATGTAATGATGTGTTTTCTTGTGCATGCATATGAAGACACACATAGACACGCACATGAGCATGCAGGTGACACGATGCACATACCAGGCAAAGATTTCACACCATACCACGGCAGCAAATGTGGACGTGGATGTAAGAAATGCAAGTTTCAAAATACTGAAAAGTATTGGCATTATAAATGTTTAATGGGGAAGGAAATGCATTTAATGTGGTTGTCAGACCTCAAGGATACACACAATGCATTTTGGTGAGTAGCACTGAATGTAAACAGAAACCTTGTTTACCAGAAAACTCCATAGAGCCCTTTACTAGTACAAGTCTGTTATACAAAAAAGTAAATGTGACCAATATTTATTTATCCTTGTATTTGTCACATTGCAGATAAAGTTTCTTTGTCATCATAACATAACAACAAAAATTATCCAATATCAGGAAAATGTATCCACTAGAGTTAGAATGATAAATCAGCCCAGCCAATATATCAACCGATATAAGTTTATTGTAGATATA
The DNA here is from genome assembly GCF_021292245.1 of Micropterus dolomieu. Classification (NCBI taxonomy): domain Eukaryota; kingdom Metazoa; phylum Chordata; class Actinopteri; order Centrarchiformes; family Centrarchidae; genus Micropterus; species Micropterus dolomieu. The sequence continues at coordinate 21,422,492 of NC_060162.1, read as the reverse complement.
TTGTATTTGTGTATATGTTGGTTGATGAGTAACAAGACATGTCGGTACAGAAATACCAAACTAGGTTTGATGTAATTTAGTGTCGGTGTTATAGTGTCACATAACATAGTTTGTCCACGAGAGAGCATTGACAAGTTGATTTATCAACTGTAAAATGTCCTGCTTAGTATGTGTCTGGAAAATCCAAAAACTAAACCTAAGGGGATCTCTATCAGGATTGTTTGTGTTGGAAGCAATACACAATAACCAAATCTAGTCAACTGATGCGAAACAGTTACAAAAATCTGTGACAGTCTTTTTTTATAGCAGTCCACTGGTGCTTCTTTGCTCTAAAAAAAGTGTTTGAATGACACAAACAGAGATTTTCTTCATCACTCTTCAGTGAGTCACCAGCACTGTCGAATTAACCATGACCCTTGTTCACTGTGTGCGTGTCTGTGTGTCAGGTGTTGGCTCATGTTGGGGTCTTCTGTGAATGATTTGATTATCTGAAAGCCCATGGTTCTGGTATGCGGTTGCATCGTCAGACAGTGTGGAGCGCCAAGACATACCATCAGCCAAACACATGCACACAGATGCCGTATCACTGACTTACACTTGTTTCAAAATCAAAAGTGTATGTATAACCAATCAATGTTTAACCCAGGAACTAACTGATTTCTGTCTAGCTTTCAAAGTGAGGAAAAAAAGTCCCCCAATACACACACACACATTTCTGCAAGTGTGTCTCCTGACTGACTGAGAGCAGAACCAATCAGAGCTAACTACAATCCTCCAATCCCCTGTCAGCGACAAATCATGACTGGTTTGCAGTCTGCTGTGTCACCTAGTTTTCTGTGTGTTTGAGTGTGAAGTGTGTAAGAAATTACTGTACACAGTGCAGCTCTAATCACTCACAACGGCAGCATCTGTGCTTATGAGTCCTGTTTCACGAGAGTCCGATGTTAATTTATGGCAAACTCTTATCTCTTCTCAAACATCTACACAATCATGAAATCCTTCCAGGGTGTGCACCTACAATGTGTTTTACTTATTTTTTCAGCTTTCCAAGTAAGGATTTGTAAGCCTGCATTAACAGCTAATAGATCTCAAGTATAATCAAGTATAATCCAGATCAACTCTGCTGTGAGGATAAAAAGAATCCTGTGAATCATGTGACACCATTGTTGGGATTTGGTAGGGGCGTGTTTGGTTATTACCAAAATTATTAAAGATATTTAGAAATATTCATAACATTATTTATATTATAAAATGGGTTAGGATTTATTAAACCTTAGAAAAAGGTACATAACGTCTTCAGTCACAGCAATCACCAAGCGTACTGTATGAAATGCCATTTCTCCATTACCAGTACCAGCTCAACTCGCCTTGACTTGCCTCGACTCGGTTTGGCCGTCACCCGTTTTCCATTGCAGATAGTACCCAGAGATAGTACCCCTGGTAGCTGGTCGTCAGCGACACCACACACAACTTCTGCAACGTAATGTCCAATGCGACACACCAGCTACCCACATACAGCTGTCTCTTTATTTAAGTCAAAACGTTTGAACATTACTCAGAATGTAAAGACAGATAAGCAGTAGGAAAATCTTACTGCTGTGGGCTCTGAAAACTTTCAAGAGCGTTTTTGTTCCACCTCACTTTTTGTGAATCTCTCAATATTCAAAATCTACACAGTTGATTTCTCACCTCAAAACTTCTCAGAAGTGGATTCAGTGAAGATAACAAATGAAAATTGTAAAATACAAAATTCTGTCTGGCGCGCGCAATGATAATGCAGTGAATAGTGACGATTCTCTCTGACCAATCAGTAGTCTGCTGTGTTGCCTCAGCTCTCTTGGAACCCCGACGGAGATACAAAAAAAAGTACCTGCTAGGTACAGGTACAACTTTTCCACAATGGAAAACGAAAAAAAGGTGAGTAGAGTCGTGGCAAGTCGAGTCGAGGCGAGTCGAGCTGGTACCATGCAGTGAAAAAGGGGCTTAAGTGTGTGTAGGTGTGTGAGTGTGTGTGGGAGAGACAATAGGGGAGGGAAGAGCGAGGAAAATGGCAGACGTTACCACGTGGGTGGTTACATCACATTCTGATCCAAAATGGCAGGCAGGCCTTGGCCCAAAAGGGCGCATACACTTTTTCTGCCCTCACCAATGGCGTGGAGCACCGCTTGAGTTTAGACTCCAGCTGTAGGTTCCCGATGTGTCTATATGTGAATGCTCGTAGAGCGTGTGAGTGTGTATGTGTGTAGGTTATTATACAAAAAAGGAAAAGGGAAAAAGGCGTGCAAAGCAAGGTCTATAAGATCCTGGTTGCCCTGGCTAGATCCAGTATACTACTACTTTATCATACAGTATCCACCAGTCAAGTGAAGGAGTGAGTGAAGTATAGCTATTAAAGAGGTCATATTATGCTCATTTTCAGGTTCAAAATCTTGTTTAGGGGTTGTACCATAACAGGTGTACATGGTTTCATTCTCAAAAAAACTCATGTTTTTTGTCATTGCTGCAGCTTCTCTTTTCAACCTGTATGTTGAACGCTTCGTTTTAGCTATGGAGTGATACATCTTGTTTCTACAAGATCTTTGTTAGGAATTGCACATGTGCAGAAAGAAGGATAGTGTTTCAAGTGATGGCAGCCAGGAGAGAAGAACTGATGAGATGTATTGAGTTGGTATGATAGCGGTGACAAGAACGGGTGGGATCTTCAAGGATTCGCACATGGTTCGAAAGTTTGTTGGAGAAAAACTCGGAGATGTCAATCAAAATAAGGAGTGGGATGGTTATCATTGACTGTGTGTCAAGGCGGCAGAGAGATCAAGCTTTGAGGATTAAAATGTATAAAGATTATGGCAGTTGCTTCCCACTTGGGTCAGAAATCAAAAAGAAAGGAGTAATAAGTGGCGTACTACAGTCAGTGGAAGACAAGGAATTTCGGGGTATTGAAGGTGTTTGTGGGGCAAGAAGACTTGTCAAGATTCCATTCCAAGGAGAAAGGGAGAAAAGTAATTCTGTGTTTGACTTTTGATGGAGATTTGCCAGAGAGGGTATATTTAGATTATATAAGTTACAGGGTGAAGCCTTATGAAAGAGCTCCATTAAGGTGCTTCTGTTGTCAGGAATATGGACACGTGGCAGCAGTATGTAGAGAAAGAGAGGAGTGTGAAGAGGAGCAGAATATGATATGCATGCATGGACAAGGAGCAATTTCTGGCATTTATTGCTATGGTGGTTAATTGTGCTGTGGAAATTAAGAGCAAGTCACAGAGGATTAAGATGGTGTTGGATGTGGCAAGGAGATTCTTGGACATTGTAGACACATCAGGAGAAGAAATAGTCAGTACGCTGAGGAAAGGATTTACACCATCTCAGACAATTGAATCTGAGTCATAGAGCGGACAATGCATTGAATGGGAGTACTTTGGGGTGGTCACTGTAAATTTATTGCACTGGGGAAACTATTTCATCCAGAAGGTGGCGGTAAAGCAACATTTTGGATGCTAACCGCCATAAAGCCACAAAGAAGAAGAAGAAGAACAGTTTCAGAGTGGTGAGTTATTAATTTGAGACAAATGTATCTTTTACCCATAAAGTTATAACTGAGCTCTGTCTCTACATCACAGCTACGTTATGCCCATTGACTGCCTGGATGAAGGGAGAGGAGAGGCTGCAGGCGGATGTGTTGTAACTGTTTACTGCAGCTCAGTGCGTTTTTGAGGGCGTTGGACTAGCCGCTTGGCGAGCATTATAACACACATTTTAATGTGTCGTCACATGGATGAAAGGGAAAAGGCTGGACTACAAAGTTTTCAGGCAGTTCAGAGTGCAGGCAGTGTTGTCTGTGGGAGATGGGAACTCCCTTTGGGGTGGACTTTGCAAACCTAGTACATTCATAAAAAAAGATATATAACTCAAAAAAAGAGAGGGAAATAGCCAAAAAGCATAATATGACGGTCATATACCTCTTTGATTCTGCATGCAGTGGCAGGAGCTAACACAGGCAAAAAATACACAAATCCAAACTACTGGGGTGAAACACAATAACTGCCACTTATCATACAGGAACCAACAGCAACCTTTCACAGTGATGCTACTGGACTTCAGCGCAGTTATTGTCAGGGTTGGGGAGTAACGGATTACATGTAACGGTGTTACGTAATCAGGATACAAAAAACAAGTTACTGTATTCCGTTACAGTACAGAAAAAATAGACGTAATCAGATTACAGTTACATTTTGTAAAATCAGGGATTACTCATAGGGATTACTTTAAGCGGAAAGTTTCCATGAAACAGAACACACAGTGCTGCAGTGCTTTCTTTTTATGCAGCCTATAGTATGTGTTTCTATAAAAACACAAAGCTAGGGAGGGACGTGTCGCAGACAATGATTGGCGTTTACAGTCACCAGTAGCGCCGAGTGTGTGTTTCCACCCCCACCCCGTCATGCAGACTAGTGATGGGAAAAGTCACTCTTTTGAAAGACTCGAGTCACCAAATCTCGTTCATTAAAATGAACTAATCTTTTTTTGTGTCATTTCGTTAATTTTAACTAGGCTGGTTATTGTGGCACTGCAGCCCTCTAGTGGGCAATTTAAAAAAAACCAGCGCAGTTCTCAAACACAGAAGGCTGCCTGGCTTGCTCTAATTGACAAAGTATAATGCACAAATTCACCTTGATCACTCTCTATCACGGTTCTATAAAGCCCCATGGAGCAACAACCAAATTCAAACCATGTAAAAACCAAAGAAATATGTTGTTAATATTCAATTAAGCCACTACTCTGGCTAAATCCATCCATTTTCACAATCTTTCCTGAGTATACTACCAGATCACTATATCTCTAAAGTGCTCATTTACACAGCAGCCTAACTCCTATCCATGAGTAAAATCTATATATTAACATCAGAGACTGACATTTTCATTTTCATTTTCATTTATTTGTTTATTTGACAGGGACAGTGCTCAGTAAAATAACTGTAAATGAGCCAGAGTTAGCTCAACAGGCTAATTTTCATCTGTTGTCCCTGGCCAGTTATTATGAGGGCAACCTAAAATAAAAATTTAAAATGACATAAAATTACTTATTACAGTCCACAAGTAATAAAATATACAGAATAGTAGTAAGACAGGTAAAACACATATCAATAAGTAACAAACAACATAGGCAAAACATAACGAGAAATGAAAAAGACTGACAAAAGACATAGTGGTGACATACTGCAAAGCATATCATAAAAACATTTAAACATGGCAGGGCTCAACAATAACGGTGGCCCGATTGCTTTGGGCCAATAAAAAGTAACGTAGGGACTATTGAACTAGCAAAAACATTAGTCTTAAAAAAACGAAAGTCGATTACTGTTAAACCTTCTTTGCAGCTAGTGCTATTTGGACAAATGTTTTGGATAAATGTAAAATACCCTGCTCTCAAAATATCTTGGCTACAATTCATTTAAAAAGGACTAAAAAGTCTACTCTTATGCGTTATCAGCCAATACTGGATGCCATTATCAAATTTTTTATGTCCCAAATATATATATTGGTATTGGCCTCAAAAGCCCGGTATTGGTCAGGCTCTAAATGTGTGTTTTCATGGGTGAACATGACTGGGTGATTGTTTCCAGTGAATTCTAGGACAGAGTAACAGATGATTCTAATTAGAAAACATCTGTTTTCATAGCTGGAATTACAATAACAGAATCTGGTGGCACCAAGCAGCTGGCAGAAGAAAAGAATGTAACCAACACATGGTACACAATGTTGTCAACAACACAGTTGCAGGATAGGACTGGACTGGTATTATTTTAAAAGTTCACCAAGGACCAAAGTGCTGCTTTGATTTCAGATGCAATTTTAGAAAATGGGATTCAGAATTTGGTGTTGAGTAGCATGGCTGTAGCTAAGAATCTGGATTGGATTTAAACCATAACAGAACATTACAGCGCCAGTGTGCATTGTTTTTACTGAAGATTGTTATATGTTTATTACCAAACAGTAAGAAAAAAAGAGAAAAGTAAGGTTTAAAAACCAGAAATCTTGCACTTGAAGTGAGTGAGTCACTGTAGATATGTGACAGCCTGTTTGTGCTAGCAGAACATAAAACCTTCATTACTGCCATATCAAAGACCTCAGTGTATTTCCAGTCAAGAGCATGTTTCTCTAGCCATTAGATCACTCTGACACCATCACCAGACTCCATCAGTGCGTACACCGCAAGCCTCTTTATCAATAACTGTAAACACTCAGCTACTGAATGTGAACTTTTGTCTAATCTTGAGTGTGTGTGTGTGTGTGTGTGTGTACTAATCTTCGGGGACACATTTCTGACTAAAGACCAGTTGACTTGGGACAGCTGGTTAGGGTTAGAGTTAGGCAAGTATTGGTTAGGGTTAGGGGTTAGGGTAAGTCTATATAATGTCCCCAAAAGTGTCATAAGTAAACATGTTTGTGTGTGTGTGTGTGTGTGTGTGTGTGTGTACTAATGTGGGAAAGATGGGAGAGGAAAAAGAAGTCCCTTTGCGGACAAACGGGAAGTCGCCGGGCCATTTCAGAATTACATATAATGGTTTCTGTCCGCTGACTTATTTCACTGGGCTCAGGGAAGGATGAAAGAAAGTGAAAGGAAGGGGGATGGGGTTGGGGACAGGAAACCAGCAAGAGAAAAAGAGACAGAGAGAGGTATACAGATAGAGAGATTAATCGGAAGAAAGGGAGTGAGGCATACAGAAGAATGAGAGCAGTAATTTAATTTAGTGTTTATTCATTTTCAAGGGCCTGAGAGAATCGCACATCAGTGGAAACTTAAGGCGGCATTAAGACATGTGAGAAATAATTGTAAGGCATGAAAATCCCAGATAGCAGAATTTGAAGCCCTATAATGAGTTAAGTATGTTGCTACATGTGGAAAATATCAGCAAAATGTGTGAGACACAGCATTGACAACAACAAGGATTAGAGACTTAAAGGGCCTTACGGGAGTTTTTGTGATTATGTGTTTTACTTGATACAGCAAAATATTGACTTACTGACTAACCCTACCCCTACCCTAATCCTGCTGACATTTTTTCTATATAATTCTAAAAGTTATTAGGAAAAATAATGCATTGGTCGTTTGTTCAAACACTTAAGACAAACTGCAACTATTTTCCTGGCAAGTGCCCTCTTGTGGTCTAAGAAAATATTTTCTATCCGAGTCAAATCATATCATATATCATAGCCATGCAAAACCTAAAAGGGACGAGGATGGTTTGGATGGTTGTGCTTGTCAAGCGATTGATCTAGACATTCGTAGTGGCAGACCACAGGTCTTATCTACAAGTCAATTATGGTGTCTTTAACCACCATACTTTTGTGACTTCAGACCATAGACTGTATATTAGAAGTGGACGTAGTCATCGTGACGACACCCGTTGGTTTGTGGACTGCCGTTTTGAAGCCTCGAGTTTGGGAGCCGCCATGTTGAGTTTTTGCAACCAGCGGCACCGGACGTGACCATATTTGGAAGAGATGGTGGCAGAAGGCCGTGTTTGGAGCTAGTTAGCTTGCTTAGCTAGGTGCATCTGTAATTCACATTAACTGTCATTTTAACAGGGTTGACCATTTTGTCGAGTGAACAAGTCTTAAACCAAAATTTACTCACCAGAGAAAGTGAACAGCCAACTCCTAATAAGCTTTTACAGCGGCATTGGTCAAATTTGCACACTGTCACTCTAGCCTGACTGACAGGTGCCATGATAACGACTTGTCAATCATAGATAATCTCGCCCTGAAGCATAGTCTGCTTTATGGTCTATTTTCCTCTAAATGGGACCATAATTTACTAAATTAACATCATGTTGTATTGAAGAAGACATGAAACTAGCGATTGAGACCATAAACGCATTAGGAAAGTGTTTACTGAGGTAATTATTCAGGTGAGAAGTAGGGTCATTTTACCATTATATCAAATGGAACTGGACTTTTTTTTTCAACGAGAAGAGTCGCCCTCTGCTGGCCGTTAGATAGAATGCAGGTTTCAGGGAATTCCGCGTTGGACTCACGTCTCAGACCGGACGTTTCCCGCTTGCTTCAGACTACACAGTATCAGCTATGGGGCGGTGGGACTGAAAATTAGCGTTGGGTGCAACAATTGCTTGTTTTTCTTGTGCGTCATGGTGGAAGCCTAAAAAACTCCTGACAAAATGAATAGCATGACTAGTACCACATCTTGATAATTTATGCCACGCAGATTTTTAAAGACAGCAAGCTATGATTGGTCGAAGTCCAACATTTAGTCTTCCCAACAAGTCCTCCAAATTAGACGACAAAATATGTTGTTCATCCATGTCCCTTACAACGTTTTTCTGAGGGATGTTGTTTTACTGTCTTTTGGCACAGTGGTTCACGGAGGTAAAAGCAACATCTCTCTCTAGAAAGTCTCTCTAGAGTCTTTGTTACTCTGGACAATCCACACCTCAGAGAAAAATGTCTACAGTTGGAACTGCTTCCTACTGAGGAAGTAGTGTCAGTCTGTCAACAGCATTGTCCATGGAAGCCACTCACACACACCGATACCCAAACCCCCAACCTCACAGGACAAGGGCAAACCCTGATTATAATGTAAAAGATAATGTACTGTACATCATTTGTATTATTACCAGAAATATAACTTTGACTTGGATAAATGACTAATTTTCATTACCTTTCTTGAGTATGTTTTAAATCTCTGCAAGTTGTTTTTCAAAGCATAGCCAAATGACTGATGGCCACATAAAAATGCAGGCAATCAAAAAAACATGTCATTTCTAGTTGAAGAACTAAGTGTGCAAAACCACCAGCATGATCACTTAAGCCATTTAACTTCATATTTATTTAAATCTGTAGCACACTACATGTGACTGGGGGCAATAGAACTAGCAGCTGCAGACAATGTGTCAGGAACACTGAAAAACAACGTCATAAATATCTTAATGATGACAAATGCATTTCCTTTGGAAGACACATGACATAAAAGCGATTAGAGTTAAGCCTCTCCTAACAAACACTGTGTTAGGTGAGTTAGTTGAGGTTGTGTGCAGCGACAGAAGAACACCTCAAAATCATTGCTCACAATCCCCCAAGGTTTTGTACGAAGCAAAGACCTTAAATGCTGAAAGTGATTGTAATTCTGATTTTTAAGTCTAAGCATGCTAGGATGGAAAGGATGTTTTTTCTGAGTGCTTTCTCAACGGCGTCCAAATGTTTTCACATTGTGTTTGAGTGTTCATCCATCTATCTGTGCCGTGTATAATTATGTAAGTGAGTGTTTGCGTGTGTTCGTGTCTGCACATGTGAGTGTTTATCTGTTTCTACCCTGAGTTTTGCGTCTGTTTGTGGTAGTGTGGAGTTCATTGCCGTTGTCTGGTCCCCATTATTTCCCTATTTTTGTTCCCATAGCCCTCTGTTTTCTCTCTTCTGGAAGCCCATTTCCGCCAGGAAAAGGGGGAAAAGGATGAAAGTTAGGAAATATAATAAAAAATACTCACTGGAAGTCAAAAAACAGACAAATGTTTGACTTTCTAAGTGAAAATTAAGACTTACAGTGCCAAAATTATTACTTTTTATATCTAAAATATGAGATAGAATGTCCAAATACTGATATAAGTTAAAAAAAAATGCATGCTAAGTCATGATATGAGATATTATGTCATATTTAATTGTTATGGAGTTAGAATTTCAACATAAAAAGTCAAGAAATTTACTCTTCATGGAGAAATGATGAGATACTAAGTCAGAATGTTGACGTACCATTTCGTAATCTTGACTTAGTATCTCATATTTATGTTTATTTATTATTTTCATCATTTCATTTATTTTGTTTCCCTGGCAGAAGTGAGCTTCCATGCACACTGGTTCCAAACTTTATAGAACCTACAAGAAATGTCCTGGAGTTTAGTTGCTCAATTCCGTGTCTCCTTAAAGATTTGTTATTCATTGGATTTTGTGCATATGCACCAAACAGCAGTTTAGAGTACTCGGCCTTCTTGGAGACCCTGTATGGGGCTCCAGTAGGGGACTCCATAGATCTGCTGGGAGACTTCAACGCGCATGTGGGCAATGATGGAGATACCTGGAAAGGCGTGATTGGGAGGAACCCTGATCTGAACCCGAGTGGGTGTTTGTTGTTAGACTTCTGTGCTAGTCATGGATTGTCAATAATGAACACCATGTTCGAACATAAGGATGCTCATAAGTGTACCAGAGTGGTACCAGAGCACCCTAGGCCGAAGGCTGATTTGAGGCCGCATGTTATGGACACTCGGGGGAAGAGAGGGGTGGAGCTGTCAACTGATCACCATCTGGTGGTGAGTTGGGTCAGGGGGTGGGGGAAGACTCTGGACAGACCCGGTAAGCCCAAACAGGTAGTGCGGGTGAACTGGGAACATCTGGAGGAGGCCCCTGTCCGTGAGATCTTCAACTCAAACCTCCGGCGGAGCTCTTCTGGCATCCTTGTGGAGGTTGGGGACATTGAACATGAGTGGGCAATGTTCAAAGCCTCTATTGCTGAAGCCGCAGCGGGAAGCTGTGGTCTCAAAGTCTTAGGTGCCTCAAGGGACAGGAACAGCAACCAGGAAGTAGGCGGTCCCAGCTCCAGAGGAACCAATCCTTGACAGGGACTCACACAGCTGGGATTTGCATGACAGCCAGAAGCACTAAGGAACACAATTACTTTAAGGCAGCCAGTAGCGGCCGTAACAGCGGTAACCCTCGAACACCATGGTGGACACCGATGGTCAGGGAAGCCGTCCGACTTAAGGAGGCCTTCCCGGGATTTGTTGTCTCGGAGGACTCTCCGGAGGCGGCTGCAAGGTAACCGATGGACCCGAAGGGCTGCAGCCTCTGCTGTGGCAGATGCAAAGCAGCGGGTGTGGGAGAAGTTCGGAGAAGACATGGAGAAGGACTTTCGGTCGGCACCAAAGTGCTTCTGGAGAACTGTCCGCCATCTCAGGAGGGGGAAGCGGCGAACCGTCCAAGCTGTGTACAGTAAGGATGGGACCCTGTTGACCTCAACTGGGGAGGTAATTGGGCGGTAGAAGGAACACTTTGAGGAACTCCTAAATCCAACTGACATGCCCTCTCTAGTAGAGGCAGAGCTGGAGGCTGATGGGGGTTTCTCGTCAATTTCCCTGGAGGAAGTCACTGAGGTAGTCAAACAACTCCACGGTGGCAAAGCCCCAGGGATTGATGAGATCTGCCCAGAAATGCTAAAAGCTTTGGGTGTGGAGGGGCTGTCTTGGATGACACATCTCTTTAATATTGCGTGGAAGTCAGGTACAGTGCCAAGGAGTGGTAGACTGGGGTGGTGGTTCCCCTGTTTAAAAAGGGGGACCAGAGAGTGTGTGCCAATTACAGGGGAGTGTGCCCATCCAGTCTACATGTGCTTTGTAAATCTGGAGAAGGCGTATGACCGGGTCCCCTGGGAGATACTGTGGGAGGTGCTGCGGGAGTATGGGGTGAGGGGGGCCCTTCTCAGGGCTATCCAATCCCTGTACATTCAAAGCGAGAGCTGTGTCCGCGTACTCGGCAGTAAGTCGGACTCTTTCCAGGTGAGGGTTGGCCTTCGCCAGGGCTGCGCTTTGTGGAGTACCAACTCCAGGTAGGGAATGAGTTCTTACCCCAAGTAAAAGAGTTCAAGTACCTCGTGGGTCTTGTTCACGAGTGAGGGAAGATTGGAGCAGAAGATTGGTTGGAGAATCGGAGCAGCGGGGGCAGTATTGCACTCGCTTTACCGTTGTATTACACTCTGTTCACCAAAAGAGAGCTGAGCCGTAAGGCAAAGCTGAGCTGGTTAATGTGGCTCGGGAAAGAGAAGTTTGGGGTCCCCTGTCGGAGCTGCTGCCCCTGCGACCCGACCCCGGATAAGTGGATGAAGATGGATGTATGGATGGATGGATTCTGGGTGTTTTGAATTGCTGAAAGGTTATCCAGTATTGTGGAGCAACTTGGCTTTCGACAAGGACAAGTCACTGCTAAAGGTGATCGTTCAAATGTCACGTGTCACATACAGTAGGAAACTGTTGCTACAAGTAGGACACAACACTGATACATGTCTCATGCTTCTGTGTAATTCCTAATTCTGGATCTGGAAAGTGTCAAAGTAGTTTTTTCAGGCATTTCCAGATTTTTCTATTCCTTTGTCAGAGCCTTATTTATTTATTTTCCTTTACACACTTTCCAGTTCTCTGGTCTCTTTTCCCTCCATGTGGCATTTTGAAGTAGTGACAAGGTTTGGCAAAAAAACAAAAAACAAAACAAATTTGTTTCTTCCAACAAATTTTTGTGAGGGCAATTTAAAGAGGCAAATTTGAGATGAAGGTGTATCGAAAGCAATTATTTACCTCTGGCTTCAGAGAGGAAATGAAAGAATCCGAGGGTCAAACCTCTCAGGTCATACCTTCACACAAAGGCTGTTTTCTTCCTCATTCTGAGGGAAAATCCAGACAAACATCCTGCAAATATACATATTTTACACTTTACAATCTTAAAGAAGCAGCAGGTTATATGAAAGAAAATAAGAAACTAGTGGAATGTAGAATCTATTTATGTATTTGTTTCTTTAGTTTTTAGCAGTAGTATATAGTTTTTACTTTATTTAAACAACACTGTAGGCTGTAGTTGATTAGTCGATTTCATGACTATTATGTTTCCATCAGCACCAACACAAAATCAGACAGTGTTGCCAAAGGCAGGAAATATGGTCATGGAATATAATCACAATGTTGACCTGAAGTATTTTTCTTGTTTTTCTTGACTGAAGTTCTGAGTGCTTCTGTCCTGTTTTTTTTGTGCTTAGTCTTGTCCTGTTCAGAGTAAGATGTTCCACTTGGAGAAAAATAGTTGAGATAGTTTCTTTGCCGGGCTGCGAAGCTGTTTGAGAAATTTATCTAACTCTGGAGAGTCGGCCTGCATAGCTGGGAAGTGAGGTCAAGCCTTTGCTGCAGCTGCCGCCTGCAGAACACTAACAGATAACAGTCCTGCCTGTCACCACTCTCTCTCTGTCTGCTTGCCTAATTTCTCATCAAAACTTTTTTTTTGTATACTGTCTGAGGAGTGTAATGTCCTACAGTTGTCTTATAGTTGTGAGAAATTGCATCTGTTGAATGAACTGACAGTAATGAGCCACTGACCCCCCTCCATTAACACACCTCATCTAATCAGAGCGTTGAGGATGCATTGTACTCACCTGCATGAAGGTCAGTGATTTATGTTTCTGTAGATGTTTCCCATTTAGGGAGGGATAGTGGAAGATGTTGACTGTGACTGGCCAGCTGTTCAGATTTTTAGAGATATCAAGAATCCCATCCCGTCACCTACAGCCTCTTTTAACTTTGACCATGAAGTTTTAGTTCCCTAAACTTTATCTAACTTTAACCATCATATTAATCTTTTTTTGAAATGACCATGTTTAACAGTTTTGGAAAGCACTGGTGACTGGAAAACACATAGTGTGATTTGCAATTAAGTTAGGTTTGACTTAAACTTATTGGCTTTGATAGAAAAGCATAATGTGACTAGCAAGTCAGTTTCCATTGCATTTTATGTTATTCTGTTTTCTTTTGAAATAGATTTTTTTCTGTTTCTCATTTCTGATTTATTCTGTGACAGTGGGCTTTTATTTTGAAAGCTTGACCTAAAAGTGACAAATTGTCATTGTGATCTCAACTGTGAATAGTTAAGTAATACAGTACTATATTGTAATATATCATTAGTGAAAAGAGCAATAAAGAGTTTAAATAGCATAGCAAGTCATGTAAAATTGTGAAAAGAAAAAAATTAAATGTATTTGTTTTTTTCCCTAACATCAGATGATAAAAAATGAAATAATTCCCACTTTCCCCAAGAAAAAAAAGGCAGGTGTAATTAAGATCATACCATGTGGTGAAAGTAAATGGGAGATAAATAGAATTTTGATTTACACTGATAAAGATAATGGAATTGTGTCATTTATTTAATTATCAATTAGAATTATTTGTATCACTGTGTCTAATCATGACTTTAAAAGACCGATTTTTAGTGGTATTTTATGCTTTTGGGCTTCCGTAACTGCTAACCTAATGCACCCACAATAACACTCAACTATTTGAAAAGACTTTGTAACAAAAGTACTTTGTACTCAAAATGTGTCAATACTGTAAAACGTTTTAGATGTGGTTATAGTGACTTGGGCGTTTTTGTTGTGTAGACTGATGGCGGTGTGGTTGTTAAGTGATGTTGATGTGGTTATAGAGTGAGTTTTGTGTGTTTCAAGAGAAACAACCAAGTCTGGCTCCCACACAGTGTGGGGAGTACTCACTGTTGTTGCCAGCAGTTTAAACGTTAATGGCTGTTTGATGTGTTATTGTGATGTGTCATTTCTTCAGTGTTGTCACATGAAAAGATATAATCAAATATTTACAAAATGTCAGGGGTGTACTCACTTTTGTGAGATACTATACATCACCTGATCAGTGGTTGTGTTGTAGGATACATTTTCAGGGCCAACATCGTATTATTATTTTTGCTTTTTCAGTAGAGATGGAAGACAAGGAGCTGTCGGCCTTATTCAAACCCAGGATGTCACATTTACATAATATTCACTTAAGATCGAAGGCTTAAGTGGCAGGGTGCTTCCCATGTACAACATAATGTGGTTTAAATTTTAAGGTGACACTGTTAACCATTTTGACCAAGTTATCAGTAAATATAAGTGAATCATTCTTCCTCAAGTTGGAGTGAATCCAAATGACATAATTTTTCCAATGTAATTCATGAGTCATTTAAACTTTAAAGAGGTGGTATTATGCTTTTTGGCTTTTTCCCTCTCCTTTATTGAGTTATATATCTTTTTTGTGCATGTAACAGGTTTGCAAAGTGAAAAGCCCAAAGTCCAGCCCAAAGGGAGTTCCCATCTCCCACAGAAAGCTCTGCTCTGAACCTCTTGAAAACAGCTTGTTTGTAGTCCAGCCCTTCACTTCCTTTACTTGTGACGTCACAATGAAAACACGTCATAAAGCTTGCCAAGCGGCTAGCGGGGTCAGGCACGCCCTCAAACCAACAGAAAGTTTTATATTTTACAGTTTTCGTATGGAATTTCATCACTAAATCCACTTCTGAGAAGTTCTGAGGTGAGAAATCAGCTTTGTAGATTTCAAATATTGACAGTTTTACGAAAAGTGATGGCAGAACAAAAATGTGCTTGAATATTTTCGGAGTTGAGGAGCTCCGCAAGTGGCTGCGGGGGAAGCCTGTGCCAATCCGCGGGAGGAGCGTGTGAGGCCGGCTAGCCGCCCGCTCACAGAGCCCTCTGCTCCCGCCGTCACACAGACCGCTGCAGCAACAACGGCAGAGGAAAACACAGCTGGAAGGTTTTCATACCGCTTATCTGTCTTTACATTCTGAGGAATGGAAACGTTTTAACTTAAAAAAGAGAAAGCTGTGTGTGGATCGCTGGTGTGTGTGTCGCATTGAACATTACATCGCGGGCAGTTGTGTGTGGCGTTGCTATGACGACAAGCTACGTACTATCTCTGGGTACTACCTGCAATGGAAAACGGAGCAGGGCCGAGTAGAGTTGATTTGCGCTATGGTAGCATTTTTCGGCAAGGCAGCATAGATCGTCAGAACACCGGCTACAGATCAGTGTTTAGTCCCAATGGTAAGATGTGGAACAATGATGTTGTGGACTTGTGAGTAACTTATACCATCTGCTAGGTTACGGTCGCAGTCTGAAGCAGCTTTGATTTGGATCACACTACCTTGTTTCTTACGACCCGCCCTTCTCTGCTTCTGATTGGCTAGTAGTCCTTACCTGGGAACTGCACATGTGCAACTCCCAACAAAGATTTTGTACAAGTAAGATGCATCACTCTGTAGCTCAAGAGCGGAGCGTACAACACATAGGGTGAAAAGTTGAGCTGCAGCAATGTGCAGTATGAGAAAAATATGGTGATTTTTGAAAATTAAACCATGGAAACCTGTTCTGGTACCACCCCTAATTAAGATTTTGAACCTGAAAATGAGCATAATACCACCTCTTTAATCCAGGAGATCCATGCCTTAGTGCTGCAATGCCAAAACCCTGAACATATAAATAAGAAACATATATACTGATTCGGTGAAATACAGTATGTTAACTACTGTTACATAAAGTGAAATTCAAGAGTCACATACATAGGCCAAAATTGGTAAAGTGAAACAAGTTACTCAACTGAACTTTTACTGCAGTCAAATCATGTCACTAACCTCTGTGACTTCATGGGGGTCTTTGTTTTGTTTTGTTTATTTAAGAATTCATTTTAAAAGGACGCTTACATGGTTTCAATATGTTCACGCACAATTAAAGCATCAAAAAAAACATCACAGGACTTCTTTGCATTGTGGTCCTAGTTAGATGTTGTAGAGGTGTGTGCACGTGTGTGTGCGTGCACACTTGCCCGTGGAGTACAGCATTAATGGAATATATAAGCAGAAAAAAAACATCAAGGATGGATGTTAAAGGTCAAGGATCAACAACTAGCATAACCTATAAATAACACAAGCAATGATTTTGCGCACTCTGAAGCCTCTTCTCCCATTAAGAGTTGGACACCACAAAACTTTTTTGTACATATATTGTAAAAGCATTCTATAGAGCTGTCTTCCTGAAAAACATCTTTTATTTTCAACTTTTTTTTTCTCTCTGCCTTGTTTTCTCCTCAGGTGCATTCATCGTCTGCTGGACCCCCGGCCTGGTCATCCTCCTTCTTGACGTCTTCTGTGCCAGCTGCAACGTCCTTGACTATGAAAAGTTCTTCCTGCTTCTTGCCGAGTTCAACTCGGCCATGAACCCCATCATTTACTCCTACCGTGACAAGGAGATGAGCGCCACCTTCAGGCAGATCCTGTGCTGTCAGCGGCAGGAAAACGTCAACGGGACCGCGGCAGAGGGATCTGACCGGTCGGCGTCATCCATCAACCACACGGTGCTGAGCGGCGGTATGCACCACCACCACCACCATAACGAACACTCTGTAGTATAAAGGAGGGCTGGAGATTGCGGAGATTAATCCAACTGCTTGAAGGAGTTGATCTCTTTTGGAGATACTGACTGAAAGAAGGTAAATGGCAGCAAGGGTAGTTCGAGAGGGACCGCGAACATGATATGAACTAAAGACAGCAACGTGATAAATTTGAGAATGAAGATAAGGTAGAGTTGATGATGAGCTGGATGAAATCACAATGAAGAAGATGATGGCGACTATGAGGAAAGATGACAAGACTTTATCGCGGTGTGGGGAAAGAAGAGGGGAGGAGTCTGATCTTTGAGGACTCTTGATAGGCTGTTGGTATTTTTGTTTAGTTGTTTATTATTTTCTATTTGTTTTGAATGTGTTATGTACAACGCTGATATGAACTATTTAAATCTGTGAAATGAAGGTAATGCCAGTATAACCCATCCTCTTTCTCCAGTCTTCTCTAACATTGTGTCTCGCAGTCGTTGGTTTCAGACTTTGACCCCTTGATTCCCATTCTTAAGAAAGGTATCATAACATCATCCATACAGTACATGTTACGTACAGATGCAACATGACACTATCTGACTCCTTGTATTAGTTGTGACATTTTAGGTCTTGGAGCACTATTCTTCCTTTATTGTAGTTTAGGAAAGACTTCAGATCGCACATATGCCGTGTTGTGCTTATAACATGTAACTCTCCAACAACCTCAAACTTAACCTAACTTAAAAATTACCTTGCGGGGACTCAAGGCTCTGAATAGTGTTTGAATCTGTTTCCTTTGTTCTCCAAAGTGAAACATTTATGGGATGATGGATAATGCTTAAAAATACATATATGTATTAATACTGACATGTTTGATTTATCAAAAAAATACAGTAATACTGTTCAAATTCATCTTTAGATTACTTTTATTACTTTATTATTTTTTATTTAATGTTTATTTGACAGGGACAAATGCATGGAACACTGCTTTATAAAGAATACAAAGTAGATTCCATGCATACAGGTTTCTAGCCATGACTAATTTGCAACCTTGTAAACCCCCTAAAAACTTAGTATTCTACTAATCCACTTCTCCCACTAAAAAGCTTTTGTCAATGCATCCCAACAGTTTCTTCCTTTCATCCAACTTTAATACATAAAGGGTCCAGGATCCTGAGTTGTTTATTCCCTCTAAGGAATTAGAGACAAGTTGTTCCAGGGATCTTACCAAAAAGGGGAGGAGGATGTTTGCGGTTTTAGCGCAGACTCTGTGACACAGTGTTATGTGGAGACAAGGTGAAGGTCATATCTGGTGAGCGTTAACAGACTTCAGATCAGGATAAGAAATGTGCTGAGCTGCCTGCCTCTCTCGGGTTTTATCAAGTGTCTCTGAGTCCATGAGGCTGACTGAGGAAAAGAGGTCGAAGTGTGTAAGTGTTTATGTTAAATTGCCCTCTGGTGGCACGAGTAGGATCTCTGAAACTAAAAATGACTGAAAACTAGATGAGAGGTGACAAGCTGGGCCATTCTGTCTGCCTGAATTTGTAGTTTACAAACTAAATTTTGCTACGAATGATACAGTATCTGATATAAACAGTTTGGACTGTAAACACTGACTCACTCTATTTACCACCAGCTGTCCGGATTTGAAGACATTGATGTGGGAACAACTATGTCACCAGATGAATTTGAACACAGGGGGCTGAGATGAAGAAAAAGCTAGAATGTCTAGCTAGCATATGGGACCATTTTTTAACTGAGCATACTACTGATAAGTCTAAGAGTCTACAGCCACACTAGGAGGGCTCTGTGGGGCATTGCTGAGCTGACACGTTAACATCAGCATGCTAACATGCTTATAATAAAAAGGCTGAACATGCTGATGTAAAGCAGATAGTATTTGCCATGTTCCCCATCTTGGTTGAGCTTATTAGCAAGCTAACATTTGCTAATTAGCACTAAACACAAAGTAAAGCTGAGGCTACCAAAAATATCTTTCCTATTAACCAGAAACTGAATGACATGGACACATGTTTTGCTGTGAGTGTGTTATTGTGGATATTAAGTATAGATCCCCATCCAAAATGTATTATGTTTTGTTTATGTCACCATACGAGAGGGTTGTGGTTATAATATTGTTTTTGATACAAATAATTGCAATGTTTTGCATACACATATAGGGTATCCCTTCCCCTCTCCCCCCGTCACCCTCCCCATGGTGGCATCCCTCTTGTGCTGTTTTCATTTAATTCAAACTGAGAATCATCATTGAGAAGCAAAGATGAACTGTATTGTATGGCCTTAACTCTCGATTCAGTTGGATATCCAATCCCCAAAAGGAACACTGTCACATCATGTGTGTATACCTTCCTAGTGAATTAAGTTGGCACATATATGTTGATGTTTACCAAAACAGCATCATGGACTGTTTACCATATCACAATGTTAAGCAATTTTGGCACCCAATTCTTACTTAAAGGTGTACAGAAAACATTGGCGGATAACAGTTTACTCTTATTATAAAACTCAAAGGTCTAGTAGCCTTTAGGATGTTTTTCTTAATGAATTGAATTTGTGAAAGGTGAGGCAGAGTTGAGCCAGTGCAGTGTTGAATGGTGTTATATTATTTCCACAAGTGCACTCCCTGACATCTACTATTAACTTGAGATTCTTAGCCAAGTCAGTATGGTGATGCTATGACGTGCGATGTTAAAAATTGCCAGCTGGACGTTTTGTCCTGACTTGAATCAAAACACTTTCTGGCCAAAACACATAGACAAAGCTCCTAACAGCTGACAGAAAAGTGGGAATCATGGCCAAAAACACAGTCAAATGTTTTCCAGGAAGCAAGATGTTTGTCAGGGATTTAAGCTGCAGTGCTAAAATGAAGTCAGCTGGTATTTTTGCCTGTCGAAGTTTCCCAAAATGTTGCCCTGTTTATGAGGCAAGAAAGCCTTTTAATCTCCTGGTTGTGCCTCTACATGTTGCACGTTTTTTTCCAATTTAACTTAATTAATTAGTTTTGCCTTTGAATTTGAAGTTTCACTTCTGTCTCATCATTTCGTTGTTCAGACTTTGTCTATCTATGTCTCTGGACCCAACCCTCCACCTTTCACATTCACTGTAACCATTTTTCTAACAAGGTTTTGATTCAGGTTGTATAGCAGACCAACTAAGTTTTCTGTTTTTGTATGTCTTTGTTTACCAGTGTGTCAGTCTTTGTACAACATTGTAAGTATATGTGTACAGTATGTATATAAATATATATAAAATATATCATTCAAAGTTAATCACCAAAGGGAAAGTGTTTCTGTGTTTTTAAATTTAACTGTGCTATACTCTGTCCAAGTGTACTGTAGGATTTTCCTTAAGGGTTTTATGGTTTTATTAGCCCTTTGTATGATGACTCTAATCAATGAATTTCCTTTAGACACGATTACAGTTACTAACTTGTTTGTGACCCAGAACTTGATATTTATGTGTGCAGTGCATCCCAGTCCTCATCCTTAAAGACTAACTTAACACCAGTCTGAAAAGGAGTGTTTAACCACCCTCTCTTCAAATTTCAAATCTGTTTCACCTCTGACCACACCCAGCAGTGATGTCACAGTGTCCTGGAGTACACTTGTACATCACTGCAGCAAGGTGAGAAGTTAGACCAACGGAGGTCAGCAAAAATAAGATTTCCAGGTGGTGTTAACATCCTCTTTAAGTTAGTGTGTTCCTAACACCTTCATTTTGCAAATGCCTTAAAGTAGAACAAAGATGAATGTCAGTGTTGAAGAAAGTTTTCACCAGAGAACATGATTTTTGAATAATGAAAATACACAACACAGCCTCAAAAATACAATGAGTACATACTCATAAATATAGATTACATAATATTATTTGATAAAAATATCAGGTCTTGTTCTAAATTAAAATATTTGATCAACGTTCTGGGGGTCAAAACAAGTTCAATTGTCCACACTCCAGCAGTCACGACACACGTCATTCCCCTGTCATGCATGTCAGCATACGCCAGTGTCCTTTCCCTCAGTGTTAACTTAAGGAACTTTCCCGAAAGGCAACAGTTTTATCAGATTAGCTGCCCAGATTCTCACATCTTTTCTGTTGTTCCCTGACTACTTCTTATTTTGTTTGAATGGTGCGTCCAATGTTGGCTATGGGCTTCAAATGACATCACATGACGCAGCCGGTGTGTGTTGCACTTAAGAGATGTTATTATTTTAACCTGTTCATCCAAAAGACTATGAATGGCATGATAATATGTACATTATAAGGTCAATGACTGACAAACTGTAAGTGTGAAACATTTTGTTCTTCCAAAGTGAAATATTGCCTCAAACCATGTACCAGGAGTTTGTAGAAAGTAATTGTGACACAAGCATAAATGTTATTTCCATACTATCTATACTGTACCGGCCAATATCAATGAATGTCCACCAAAAGTCATAGTGTTAATATCCCAGCAACAATAAAAACATGAGAAAAGTCTGAATTATTGTCACGGCGTGTTCTTTAATCTGAAATAAAGAAAGAAAAAGAAAGAGTTTCTAAAAGACCTGATGATAATGGTGTTTTTAAAAGGCCTTGCTTTATCTTACATGTTTAGCCTTGCTATTGTGGCTGCTATCTGTTCTACACCATTGTTTTCGTTTCTATGACATCCAAAAAAGTCAGTAACAGGCAAACAAGGAAACACACAGGTTCACAGACCCAGACTGCTAGACCAAATAATCTATAGACCTTGAGGCTGTTCACACATTTTAGACAGCCTTGACTGTTTGCATGTGTTGCCATGTGTTTAAATGTTGACGCACTTATTTTTTCACAGTGTAGTTTGCATGGCTGTGCAGCTTTAGGTGTTGCTCAATAAATTAGTTCCCTAACACTTATAAATTCTCTGTTGAGGTGGTGTGTCTGGACTTGGCTCGCTTGATGCAGCCAGAACATGTTGGTATTATATAGAATTTTTATCAGTTTTTGTCCCAAGTGGCTTGGAGGCTAAGGTCACATTGTATCTCCAAAATAGTGTTAATAGGGTTGCATAATTACATGGAAATCACCTGGCAATATTCTGGAGTGCAAAAAGGTATGGGTTTTCTCATTGTGATTGGAGTTTCTAGAATTACAATGGGCACTGAGTTACTGTTAGTAATTTGGGCATAGGAAAGTGAATATATTTTCAGTTATGATCAAGTGAGAAACTCAACATTTATTTTATACCTGCAGACCAAACAATTTAGAGTTCCAAAAAAGTATATAAACAGTGGGTGAAAGACTGTGTGTAATGTAAAAAGTGTCGCTAGTTAGTTGTAACAAACCCATAGACAAGTATCAACTGACTCTGTGGTTCCCCTCAGCTCAACAGAGCATTTTAGCATCTTTTAGCATCTTCTCAAGCTGCAGCAGGCATCTTTTTGCAGTAACAAAGCTCTGATAATCTCGTTGAACACTACTGACCTAGCAACAAATAGCTGACAGTCAAAGTTAGCGGCTAGCTGGTGAACATTGTGGAGCAAGTTGCAGCTGAGCACGACACTTAATCCCTAGACAAGAGCCATTCAGTCCTCATGATATGAGAAGAGTACCGGAGCGATACGACTCAAATGTAAAATAAAATAAAAAAAAGTAAAAAAAATTAATTAATTAAGTTTAATTAACTTTACAGCTTTACATTGCAGAATGTGAACTGTGACATAAAGCAGATGTTCCATGGAGGATTGCATTAAACAAGTGTGACATGTGTGTATGTTAAATGCTACTGTAAGAGTGGTTAGGGCCACTGTGTGTCGTGTGTGACATGAATTAAGCAGCAGTCATGCAACGGTGGCTAAATGTTTTTATAGGAAAGAATGTTCTGTGTGTGCGTGTGTGTGTGTGTGTGCACAGACTAATAGCACACTCTGCTATGTTTATTGTTCCACAGCTTTAGAGTACTAGCCTTCAGTTGACTGATATATGTCTCCCTACTTCCTGTTGCTCCCTGAATGGGCCAATCAGAGCCAGTGTGGCCACACAGGAGGTTCCTGTGTGCTGTCGCAGTGTGAGGGGTATGTCACATCTTTGTCATAAAGTCAATGTAGACACTTTCCTTGGCTCCCAGTGTAGGAAATGTGATGATTGTGAAGAATTTAACTGTTCCACACAGAATTGATGCCCTCTCCTAAACAACCAGCAGGACTTGCTGACTGACCAGTAGGTCCCCTTGGTCAAATGTCCTGCTGCATGTTTGGCAGATAAGTTAAAGCTAATGATTTGAATGGACAGAATCAGCATTCCTGCTGCTAGCTAAATGTATGATACATGGAAAAGTCAACAAGACATTAAAAGCTGAGCTGCTAACATGCCAAGACATCCAGGAATGTTCCATTTCTGTTGAAACATTTAAAAAATGAACACATTGAGCCACATGGAGCTATTTCTGAAACACTATTTTTGCTGTCTCTGCTGCAAAGATGTACTAGTCCAAAGAAGATTATCATGACCAAACAGTATAAATGGCAGTATAAATCTCTGGTCTCCAAACATCGAGAGCTTCTATTGCAAGTTGGCAGGAAGTTTGAAGAGTCCATTCAGTCAAATCATTTGTTTGAAGAAGGAAAAATCGGTTAATTCACAGTGAATGAGTCTTACTTCCTAGTGTCTGCAGCTGGCTGTGCGACATATTTTAACTAAAACGTTTCAAAGAAAGATAATGCTACTGGAGACAGGGAGAAGGAACTGACTGCATCTACAGATAAGACAGGAAACAGTGGTGATGGAGAGTGAGGAAAGAAAGAGGAAGATGGCTCAAAAGTAGCAAGGAGAGGAGGTGATGAGAAAAGACAGGGTGAAATGAGGGAAGACTGTAGCACAAGAATGGAGTGATTAGTGATCTGTTGGGGACAGGCACCCTTTTCCAGGAAAAACGCTTAAAATAACATACCCAAAATGAATGAGGAATAACTCCTCAACCATTTGGCCTAGATGCATAATTCTGGTCTCCTTTGAAAGGTCAGAAGCTAAGGAATATAAATCCTCGCCTGGTAAAAGAAAACTATATTTTAATGCAATAAACCATCAAAACCATCATAAGGAAGATTATAATGCAACTGAATATCTGCAAGTACACCTAGAATGCAATTGTAACTGCAAATTTGATGAAACAGTTATCATACAATGTTGACTTTTATTGGGAGTTATCTTTAAAACACTATTTATATCCATATAACCAAGTTCCAAATAACATAACATTGAAATATTGATAAAAACAGTGAATAATGATAAACATTCCTATGACCAAAATCACCCCGGTGCTTTACAGGCGTGTAGTGTGAGAACGGAACACCCCACAGTGATGGGGGGCATCAATTGATCCGGCTTAAGCCGACCTTTCATTTGATACCCTGGATGTCTATGTACCTCCTACGAGTTGCCTACTAAAACGCAAAAAAAAACGAGTGTGAAAAAGCAAGACTCCTTTCTGCAGAAAAAGACTGAAGAATGCAAAAAGAATGCAGGCACACAGCTCCCAGGTATTGCACAATATCCAAAATGGCGGCCGGGATTATTTTTGTCAACAAATTAGCTATTTTTGGACTGGATACGGCGAGAACTGCAAAAGTAAGTCAGCGGTTATGATTGTAAATGTATATTGGCTCATTTGTTGTTACTTTTATCCAGCTAATTAGTCTGTAATGTTGGTGATTTCAGTGATGTGAGCTATGCAGCTGAACTCAGGGATTAGATTTTTGTTGTGATATAGGCTTATTTAGATGCTTGGTGTTTGATGGGTGTTTAGTGTGGATAAAATTGGTTGGTTTGAGCTTCTAGCTGAGCCTGTCATATTAACTGATTGGCGAATTTTGATACGTCAATCATTTTTGTTTTCCATAAATTTGAAATTTTGTATCTTTATGTACAATTTCACAAAAATGCTCTTAAATCAAAATTGGCTTAAGCTATTGTAACCAAACTTGGCTACCAAAAATAAACATGGACATTCTCTAGATGGCTGATATCAAGTGTTCAAAGGGTTTTTAGATCAGTCAAACAGTGAGTCTGCAGTGATAATCAATATCTTGCTGTAATTTGTGCAGTATGCATAACATTTTTGTTGCTCAATTTTGGATCAAATGCAATCCAAATAATTGACAAGACACACAAAACCAGCAGAATGATGTGTGATTTTTTTTCTCAGAATTTTATCACCAACATTTTGACTGTTTAAGTTCAACCTGGCAAAATATCTGAGTCTGCCACATGTGATCAACCTGTGAGAAGGAGTGTGGAAATAATCTCTCACCAGTAGCTCAGTCAGTAAGTCACCTACTCAGGTCTTATGAAGGTACAGCAGGGAATGATGTCGGGGTGGGGCACCAGATTGGGAACCGGAGCCGGGCGAGCAGGCAAAAAAAACGTCCTCAGCAGCCTCCCAGTGAACACAATGTAAACAGGACCGGACACAACCTCAAAGACCAATGGGAATCCAGTACCAAGATGATTTCCAGAGCTTCTTGATGGACATAAGATCTTGATGGATAGCTACTACTAGTAGCTTACATTATCTGTCATTATATACATCTGTAGCTTCTTAGCTCGGTTAGCTGTGCTGCTAGCGGTCCTATAAACTGACTGCCAAACCTGGCAAGAAAACCACCTGGGTACTGTATTCCCAGTGGTCGAACTGGCTTCTGTCCGTCTTGGAGAATGTGTTTGGCCCTGGTCCAGCTGCCGTGTTCACTCACTGGGACCTGGAACCAGTCCACAGAGTCTGCATGACAGCTTGAAGGCACGTTCAGCGCTACTGGCTCCTGTTTATTATCTGCGACACGTTTGTTTCAGGAAACTTGTACATATAAGGAAGCAAATAGCATTGCGCTTTCCGTTTCATGGGAACTTTCTGCTCAAAGTAATCCCTATAAGTAATCCCAGATTTTTACAAAATGTGCCTGTAATCTGATTACATCTTTTTTTCTGTACTGTAGCGGAATACAGTTACTTTTTTTGGTATCCTGATTACGTAACACTGTTGCGTGTAATCCGTTACTCCCCAACCCTGCTAGTCAGGTACATATAACACTTTGTACTGCATGTTCTATGGCAAATTAATAATGCTTTCACTTCATAAACTATGACATATTGATTGCTTCTGATTATAAGTATTGTATTGGTATTGAGGTCAGGTAATGTGGCCCTCATATTTCTTGGCATTGGATCCAAATCAAATGTCTACAAGCTCCAGAAAGGAAGGAATGAAACTAGATTAAAAATGGTGCAAACAGAGTAATCCGTAGGAGGTGTGAGGAGAGGGAAGAACACAGCAGGAAGTGGGAGTGAGACAAGAGAGAAGAAGGATGACCAGTCCAAGCCAACTCCATTCTGCCTACTTCAAACAGTTTACATTGGGCATCCCCAAAACACACACACACACACACACAGACACGAACACGTCCTCCTTAAAACTCATATACACGCACAAGGAAGCAAACACAGAAACATTCACAAACATATACAAAGAACTGATGTTGTGCAAAGCACACAGAAATTCACTGTAAAAAATGATGCACATAGCTCTGAATGGCAAACCTGTTTTTCACAGTTCACCTCTCCAATCCCTCTTGTGGTGAGTAGTAACACTGCGGCAACCACATTGTAAAGTATGTCTATGGATGTGCTCCTTACTCACCATGAAGCCATATCAGACACAGCAGCCTAGGTGGGGTCACTGCTTCCCCAAGCACTTTCTATGTGGTGCAGCAAATTTAAGTACCTAGGTTGGTGATTTGGTCGTCTAGTTATCCATCTTTCAAACTCTTTGCTCCGGAGAAATTAAGATATTGCAAACTATTTATGCGAAATATGGGCATTTTCTGTCCAGATCTCAAATACAAATGGGTTTATTCTGTTTATTTGCAAGCGATACAAAGAAATATCATATTTAAAAGGAAGTAAGTAAGGCAAAACCTGCACCATTATGTTATGTAACAAATAACAAAAACATCACACCACATTTAAAAAGAAATAAAAAATGTCATTCATTTGAAAGGTATTGATTATGACAAAGAGATGTTGGTAATACTGGGCTGAAACTGTGTAATAATATGCACCTAATTCAATTTTACACAGTTGAAATGAGACCAGAGAGCGAGTTTGATCTCTTAGAAAGAGTCTTTGCGAGAACCAATTAAAAATTTAGTCTTTCAGAATGAGGATATTTTTGACACTTTGGCCATTCTTCACTCACTAAAGAGCCTATTTTAAGGCAGAGGAATTAATTTATTTAATAAGCTTCTGCAAAGCTAATTGAGCAAATGTGTGTGTCAGAGCGAGAGACTTGTGTGCGATGATGATGCAATTTAGAAGAATTCATTAATTAACTTATTAACAAATTTGACCAATGCTGCTATAATTTACTTGCTATGTCAAACCCTGTGTCTGTCACAAAGTAAAAATAACAAAAATGAAAAGACAAAGATCAACAAAATGACAAATAAAAGAAACAAAAAGAGAATGCCCAAAAATGGAATAGCAACTTGTCTATACAAAACAATCAACAGCAATGGTATAAAGTGATTGTGTGCTGCTCTGGAATTTGCTAGAGGTGACAATAACAAGAGTGGCTCATCCTCTTTCTAACCCTAATGTTTAGCAGTCTGACCATATGCAACGGCTTGACAGCTCAAAAGGAAAAAAAGAAATCCAACAATTCTACATGCAATGGATGAAGCATAATGTTTGAGTGCATCTGTATTTACAGTGGCTAAGGGCAGGGTGTGAACTACAGGGGATCCAGTGGGAGCTTGGCTCCTTTTAAGAAGCCATGAGCCCCCCTAAAAACATGATTTGTAAAATATTAACAATGTGCTATTTTTGCCATCGGTATCATCATCATCATCATCATAATCATGGATCACACATAAAATTAGGCTATTATCAATGTTTGATTCATTCGTGAGGGTGATTCAATTTAATAAAGATTCCGACATGCATGCTATTCACCATCAAAGCGTGGTGATGCAAAATCATAAACTTTATTCACTTTACACTGACTTTAATTCAAATTGCTCTGAATCGCCGTGATTTATTTAAGATGAGCATCAGACTAAAAGCTGGATAAGCTTTGTACAGCAAGTAAGACACATCTTACCACCTCATCTGAGAGGGGGTCTTTCTGCTGTTAATGATAGTGATACCTAGGCCTGCCATAGGTTGCGTGAAAACAGCCTCTTATCATTTGTGGTTCTTAATGGACCCCCTTTGCCAAGTTTCGCCCTTAGTAATTGACCCCCACCAAACCAACACAACCATGGTTAGGCGCTGGGGTCAGGGAGTCTTTTCATAGATGCATTTAACATCTTTCATAAATAAAGCAGACCTTTCTGATGGATATGGGCTGGTAAATAGCAAGGAGTGGCGGGCTAGGTCGAAAGCACTACAACATTCTTTAAAAACAATTGCAGAACTAAACAAGTAAGAAAATGCAAGTTTTGTTTATGATACAAAAACATTTGGTATGGGCACCAGAGTGGTTCTTATGAAAAGAAAAATCTACTGAAATATACTGTTTGAGTATTCTATGAATGCTCTTGCTCAGTGTTAGGGTTCATTTAAAGTGTGTTTTCAGGCACCAAAGCACTACATAAGTCTGTGTCTTTTTGCACAGAGAAAGAGAGAAATATTTTTTGCAAAAATGTCCCAGGTTAGCAGTCGACCTCGGTGTCAGCATTCATGCTCAGTGTGTTCTGATGCATTCGCTCCAGTATCCGATGTATACTACTGAAGCTGGGCCTGTCTGATGGGTGTGTGCTCCAGCAAAGCCTCATCAGATTATACAGCTCCAGAGGACAGTTCTCAGGACAAGAGAGGATGTGACCATCCCTCACATAGTAAATAACCTCCTCATGACCCATACCATAGTACGGCTGCATCCCATGGGAGAAAATCTCCCATAATACCACGCCATAGGCCCACACGTCCGATTCAGTGGTGTAGCGGTTATAGAAAATAGACTCTGGGGGCATCCAGCGAATGGGGATTGCATCATTCTCGTTGGCTTTGTAGTAATCAGCAGAGTAGATATTTCTGGAGAGGCCGAAATCTGCGATCTTCACCACCATTTCCTCCCCGACTAGGCAGTTCCGGGTTGCAAGGTCACGATGGACAAACTTGCGCTCTGAGAGGTAGGCCATTCCTGCAGCGATCTGCTTGGAAATGGACAACTGCTCAGCACAGGAGAGAAGTCCCGCCTCCAGCTCAGAAGAAAAACTGCGACCCGACAGGCTGGCATGGCTGAGGGTGCGCACGGATTGGGTTGGAGATCTGCGACGAAGGAACTCGTTGAGGTCACCATGGGCCATGTACTCGAACATCAGACACATGGGTTTACCCACTGCACACACACCTGGGGAAGAAAGCATACAGACATTTTTTTATGATCTATGACATACAGATTATGTAGGCTTGTGACAAGCCGCGAGTCTATGTGTGTTTGTCATAATAGTGAAATGTGCTCTTGGAGACACTCAGTTAAGGGCAGCAAAGATTAGCGTGATGTAGTACGAGTTAAAACCCTGGCAGCAGCGTTTTGTATCAGCTGCAGTCTTGGGATGCTACACCAGCTGATACCAGAATAAAGTGCATTGCGGTTTGGAAGAGATAAAAGCATGGGTGACCTTTGTCTGCAGAGGAAAGGAATGACCTGATCTTGGTTCAAAGTCACAGCTGAGCAAAGCAGGACTGCACCACTTTAACCACCAGAGCATCAAAGGACAGTTCTGAAGGAAAAAATAACACCTAGGTTGCGAGCCTCTTTTAGATCCTTGAAAAATGTATTCACAACTAACCATGTTTAATGTTGTACATTCCTCTCTCTCAAACCTGGGAATATTTCAGCCAAACACATACTCTATGAAAACTAACATAGTTTAAAAGTTGACCCTGTGAGGATGGTGAGGCATAGTGAATAAATCTGCCTCCTGTTTCTCCAGACTCACTTCTCTCATGCCATGTGTTCCATTGCACGGTACACACAGTTTGGCATCGTGGCTGGTGTGATCCCATCACAAGATGGTCTCTAGTGAGTTGTGCATTTTCCCACCACAGAGGTTTGAGAGCACAAATACAAATATGCAACCATGTAAACACATTGGTGACATCATTAAACCACGCTGCAGTATCATACAATGAGTTAATTCACTGTAAAACAAATAAATAAATATTCAACCTAGACATAAACACAGACCGAACCAGCTCACAAATAAACTCTCGCGCATAGTGGATGTACAGTCTCAAATTTGTAGCCATGTGATCTAAACATGGTGTGTTTCTAAATTAACCTTGTTCCTTCTTCTGAGCCTGTGTGTGTGACAACTTCATTTAGGATTCTGGAAACTCAAAATGTTGTGTATTTGGCAGCGAGGGCTTCCACAGCTGCCACAACTGAACTTGTTTGCACTCCTGATGTGGAAAGAAGTTGTTTTAATAGATTAGTTTAAACATACTCGTCTATTAATTAATTCCTGAATGAATTAATGAATACATTTCCATCAAATATCGTGGGCACACATCCTTTCTAAGACTCAATAGACAATAACTTGAGTTGATAAAATCAATAAAGATGTTTGCTCAAGTAATCAATTTTCCTTAAAATTTGAATGTCTTCAGGTGTAATATTTTAGCATGGGCAGAAGTTTGCACTCACTAATTTCATTCTACTTTATTTACTACCGATTTACTTTACCTCTGTAAAAGAGTGGCTGTTTGCCTGTTTATCTACATTCCTGTAAATGCTTTTTGCAATGTGCGCTGCTTGA
Source organism: Micropterus dolomieu (assembly GCF_021292245.1). NCBI lineage: Eukaryota > Metazoa > Chordata > Actinopteri > Centrarchiformes > Centrarchidae > Micropterus > Micropterus dolomieu. Next base: position 21,391,721 of record NC_060162.1, on the reverse strand, counting down.
AACAAAAAAGCACACACCATGGTGACTGTGCAGAGCCCCTACTGCCCTGCAGCAGTTGTAGATGTGCCATTCATGTAACCTGGCATCCACAACCAGATTTTGAGTACTTAATGGCTCTTAAGAAAAAAATCATAGCAAATCACCAGGTCTGCCAACGAGAAAAGAAATACCCTCACTGGAATCAGACAGTAGTTTCAGTTTCTCTTTCTATAGCCAGCTTTAGATTGAGACCTTGCAAAACTTGTCAGTGTCCTTTCTAATTCAGCCCATGATTTGTGCACTTTATGTGGTTACACAATCAGAATTCTGATTTAGTGCACTTGACTGCTTCTGTTTCTGTGTGAAACATCAATTGGAACCTCACTGACCTCACTGACCCGCCAGTAGCCCAGATATTTCAAACTATTTTGAAACCTTTTGTTCAAACCCACAGAACAAAGCAATAACACATATTTATGGAAGTCCTAAGCACCATCCATTCAAACATTTTATTTACACCGTTTTCCCATGATAAATTTTCTCGAGATAACGAATGTTGTTTTCCCATGGTAACAGGATAATTTTCTCGTGATCTCGAGATGACAAAATGATAGTCTAAGGCAGGGGTCAGCACGTTTTTTCAGAATAATTTTAAAGGATTTTTCATTGTCCCTAGCTAGCTCAGTCAGTAGAGCACAGGTCTCTCAGTGTAAGTGTTAAGTGTTTGATCTCTATGTTGGGTGATCTTTTTAGTTTTTATTATCCTCTTCAACAATCATTTTGTTATCTCAAGATCACAAGAAGATCATCCCGTTATCATGGTAAAACAAATAAAATGTTTGAATGGATGGCCGCTTACGGCTTATGAACGTATGTCAGGCTGAATTTTCAGTAGGGCTGTAAAAATGATGCAGAAGACATCTAGAATATTTCCACTGTGTAGCCATTAAGCCATTATCTTTGGTTTAGCTGTATTGATTTGTCATTTAAATGTGATATCCAAGTCGGCACAAGAACTGCAACAGCAACAACATGCTCACATGGAACTTTAGGCGAGAAGAGGAGGCTCAGAGGTCATGCTCACTTAGTTCATGCCCTGTGGGTCAGAGAGACAGTTCTGCAGAAAACAAGCTCTGATCACTGTTCCCCGTGGTGTGGGTGTGTGTGTGTGTGTGTGGGTGCGCGTGTCCACAAACACGACTGTAGTTTAGCAGTAGCAGCCTCAGTAGAAGGTCAGTAGCTGCATCCATTGCTAAATATACATAAAACAGAGGCCCCATCCTGCACACGCACATGCGACACTATGACATGCAGACACATGGCATGTCTAATTTTCACACATGCATGTTATGGATGATGCATGTATTTTTACACATGATTTGCGGTGTATTATTAGTGCAGAGGGTAATTAGAGGTTAAGTAAATAATCTAATCAACTCTGGTTTCATGGTGCAGCAGCAGAGACTTCTGCATTAGTGTGTCACCCCCCAGATGAGTCATCCAAAATGAATGTCACTCAGAAAATATATGCTCTTGAAGTTTGATAGACATTTTGGAAAAAAAAAATTTCTGCAGTGGTGAATGTTGATTCAAAAATATTTCACAACCAGTGGAGCCATAAAATGGACCAAAGTAAACAAACTCTCCGCACTGGCCAATGACCAATGACCCTGTTTACTCACTGACAGTGCCACATAGAGTGGGTTGTATCTCTAAATGTCTTCCTGGCAGCATATTTGGATACAAGCTGTTTGCATTAGATTAGATAGGCTGTATAAGAGTGGATAAACTTTAATAGAGGACATTTGTTTTACTCAGGCCAACAAAGACATTGGTTGTCAGGCAGCACTTGTTTACGGGCAAACAGTCCTATCTGTATTTCTAACGGTTTTATAGTACTACAGCAAAAAAGATCTGAGGACATGACTTCATTCAGTAGAATTACAGCATGTGAGTGGAAACTAGGACCTGCATTTCCACACAAAACACCCCTAAGGAAGAAATGTACAAGCAGGGCTTTTGTGTGCAGTTCCCCTTTATTTTGAAATGATTAGTTATTTTTCTTTCTTTCATTTGCATGTATGAACCACTGAGATATAAAGCAACTAGCAAAGAAGAGGATTTTTAGAATCTTTTCTACTCCTTCAGGTCAAACTTTTGTCACTTTTGTCAGCTTTTATACATGCTTACCACAAGACAAGATCATGGTATGGGCATGTAAAAAGTAAAGAAGAGCAGCAATACAGATTAACAGATTATGGCTTGATTACTAAATGAAGTGCAGTCAACATGACCACTGGTGAAGATGTGAGCCAAAACAGTGGACTTTGACTCTGCAAAATGCTGTTTGAGGAAAGATGATTATAAAAAGAGTAAGTCTCTCCTTCAGAAGTGAAGCACAGATATCATCTTTTTTATTCCATGCGTCTTTCTTCCTTGTCAAAACCTGGTACCTACATTACCCTCAATGCAACTTGACCGCTAACAGTTGGGTCGGAGATTTGGGTGTATTATGCTAGTAGCAGCTAATGCAGCGTCAAAGTAGAGATGAGGAGTGAGCTACTGAGGTCTGGTAAGGTCACTTCTTTCTACCCCCACACTACCTTTTTTTTCAATTTTCAAACTTGTGAGTGCAGCCTCTTTGGAAATCTGGTTTCTGCATTTTCACACACACACACACACAAACATGCAAACCCACTCACCTAGGAGCCGTACGATGTTTGGATGGTCAAATTGAGCCATGAGTGCTGCCTCTCTCTGGAAGTCATTCTGCATGTCAGCTGAGGCTTCCTCCTTCAGCATCTTCACAGCCACCATCGTGAAAGACTCCATCGGCAGCAGGCCTGGTGCTCTGCAACAAACAAACATTACAAAAATATTCAAGCACAGACGATGAACATGCACCTTTGTTTTTTCAGTAATGCATTTACACTGGCTTAAACATGAAGGTGCAACCAGTACAGTTGCACCGTGGGCCAGAAGCTGTCAAGTGCCCGTGAAGGAAGGCGATTTTGACCGTTTCACGCTGTCTCGAAAGTAACCATTCAACAATAACACTATAATTACTTGTAACTAACACTGTCTTATTTAAGGAGCAGCACGGGGCAAGAATTGAAGAACTGAATTCTATACTCTCAACAGAGAACAGCAGAGCCAGGAACTTGGACTTGAGCAGTGTTTTTCATGACTTTGCTGAGACCTGTAGACTGAACTTCTAATTGTTGTCTTAGTTGCGGAGCTCAATCAGGGATTTAAATCTATAGCAATGTAATGTTACCTTGCATAAGTTGGAAAACTCGCACCTGCTATAATCTGTGACAGTGACAACAAGACAAAGAAAAGGGCTAACAAAAAACATTTGCACCAGGCCAAGTCAATCATTATGTGCATTAACCAGATTTCAGTAACCATGTGTTTTGAATGGGTCTTTTTAGTCTTCTAACAAGCAGCCTAGCAAAATACAGCAACAGTATGAGTGCAGTGCACTGTAAATGTCAGTCCCTTGGAGGAAACATGCATTCACCACACATACATACACACACATTCAGTGCTGGCTCACTAGAGGGGCAGACTAAAGTCAATCTGTTGTTTCTTAGTGTAGATTTATATGTAGCTTGCACACACAAAACTACACACACACGTGGAAACACTCAGTCACTAACACACTGGGAAACTACAGATTGAAGCCCATCTGTCGGGGGGGGGGGGGGGGGTATTTACTCCTTGGGTCTATTTAGGACCCTGTGTATGTTGTGTGTGTGTCTGTGTTTAACAACAAGAGCGTGACCAAATGCATGTGTTGCTTGTGTGTTTATTTAATTGTTTAACTGTACACTTCAGTGCATGTGCTTACAGGAAAAAGTTTGTATTTGCCTGTTTCTGGTCATGCATTCAGTAGTGAGTGTGTATGTCAGTATTTGTGCTCTTGTACTGCAGAGTCATGATGTGGTTAAATAAGGACCTTGTCCTAATTTTGGGGTTAAATTTGGTTTTTAGGTTGCGGTTACAGTAGTCACTTAATTCTTCATAATAGTTGCTATGGTTAGTCAGTCATAACAGTTAAGATTACACACTAAGGAATACATGACACCAATATCCTCACATGTATAGTTACAAATGTGTGTGTATTAGAGTGTGTGTTTGTGTGTGTATTATGTTCTCAGGGGTGTCCATATACTGCACCATTCCAGCTTTCACTAAGGGATTACCAACTAGCTTGAAGGACATCTCCAAGATCTACATTTCTACATGCAGGTGCTACTGTGAAAATGCCACCAACCACTATAATGCTTTGCTGACTGTACTAGTACATGTTCTGTACTATCTGTCGTGCTCCACATAGCAGCATTGAAGCTCTATGTGGTGTCTGTGCAACGCCATAGACAGAAGGTCAACTACACTCTGTGGCATGATGGATAGTAATTGTGTGTATGATGTCTGTTGTTGAATTGCAATTTTATAGCAGTCAAGTACCCAGTACACAATGGAACAGAACACTTTGGGCACTTCTGAAGGGCCCTAAACTCCTCCTCATCAAAGAGGTTTGAGGTCATTTTCATTCATGAAACTATTTCTGAAACTCATGTGAACAAGCAAGTGCAACAATATGAATGTGTTCCGGAAGAGACATGATAAGACAAGACAAATGTGCGCTGTTATCCCCCTATTTAAACGGTATATTTCTGTTTTACCATAACCTGATCCTTTGCTCTTTAAGCTCCTCTCTGTGAAAATGTGAGATTGTTGAGTCTTGCAAGGTTAGAAAAACTTTCCTTTCTACATTTTACCAATTCAGCTATGCTATTCAGTAATGGTTATCACAAAATTGTCAATGAAAGTGTCCAGATTTTTAATAGATTTATGACTTTTTAGAAATGCAACTACTGCATGATCCACGTCTGGTATTTGGTCTAATCATAGGGATTTGTGTCTTGCTGTGAACAGGGTCAGTGTGGAGTGAAAGTGACACCTACAGCAGCTCTCCTTGTGACTTTGTGAATGACGCAGCAATTCTCAGAAGGACGAGAGGCCTTGTGTAGCCACTTTAACCCCCCACCCCCTCTGAATACTGTCTGACCAATTCCTCTTTCTCTGCCTGAGAAAACAACAAATCATCATGTTAGCCCCTGGCAGCGATTATAATGATGACATGGCAAAATTATATAATAGTCTGAGTATATATTGTTACAGTTATAGTCTGAATCCATTACTCCTTCACTGCCCTTTTCCTTTATCTCCTTGTCTCACCTGGCTTGGAAAACCCGTCCGAAGGCTCCCTCTCCAATATCTCTAACATATTGGATATTATTACGGGGATACTCTAGCGCCAGCAGCTTTGAGTTTAGCAGCAGGGGAACCCGCTGGTACATGGGGTTGGGGTGGAGTCGATCCAGCAGGAGCTCCGAGGGAAGAGCGCTCATTGTGGGGGTCTCCATAGCTCTGTGGAGAGAGGGGGATTGAGGAATACAAAGGTGGACACATATATGAATTAAGAAAACTGTGCCTCTTGTTTGCATCTCACCTCTTCCGGTTTCTCCACTGCTTCCTCCGTCTACGGCAGGCAAAGAGGATGATAGTGAAGAAGACCGCAGCTGCAAGTGCAGTCAGGATGATGATGATGACGGACATGGAGTACGCTGGAGATGATCCTGTGGCCGTGGGAGGGAGACGAGAAGTCTGACGAGGACCTGGTGACTCTGGCTTCATCACTAATGGACACGGAGACAGTTCAAGGCGAAAAGATATCAATTGTTTTATCAGCACTGAAAGTATCACTAGAACCAAGCATTTATTGCATGTTTGCCCAGGGACTGCCCTTTAGGGGGAGCTAGCAAGCCGTTTTGCCACACCCATAAAATACGCAATTTTTTGCCCCGCCTGATGTGTGTGCAAAGTTTCTTGAGTTTTACAGCGGCCCCCAAAAGTGAGTTTCATTTGTAGAAGAAAGAAAATGGGTCCTCGCAGGTTTTGTGCTCGGGCCCAAAATATTGCTAACATTTATCAAAAATTTAAAGGGTGTCAGAGATAACACACTGTATAACAAGTCCAATTATATTATATTGTTGAAATGTCCAGTGTAGCATCACAACTTCATGAAAAAATGGTGAGGGGACAGTGTATACAGGATGTGTCTTGACTTTGGGTGGCAAGCTAATTTACAGTCACATGTTAGCTGCTAACTGATGAAAGAAACAAGTGACAGAAGGCAGCAGAAGGCAGCACCTGACACCACGCTTGTCTCCCCACACTGCGGCACCGCACAGTACTCCCAGCGTATGTTCGGATTTGAGGTGAAACACCAGGGCTTGTCGCTGATTCCACCCGGGTTCCTACAGTTGTTGTCTGAGTTCTTCAACTCTGGAATCACATCTACAGACAGGCGGTGCTGGTGGGGAACCTATGGGACAAGACAAAGAAGAAAAGTGTGGAGAAAATCAACAAGAGGAAGTGTTTTGTGACCATTTCTCAACAAAGCCATAAAGTTTTTAGTTTTAGTTTTTAAAAGTAATAAGCAGTACAGAATCAGCTACAAGAGGAACAGGGCAAGTTGACTTTTCTGAACAACTGTAGCATTTTGGAAACTAGCCCTTTACTTCATGTCCTGTCAGAGGTGTGCTGTATCTTCTGGGATCCAGACTGTGGTGGTTTTGAGTAAAACATTATTTGTTCTGGTCTGTGCTCCGGAGAGGGGTAAAGAGTAAAACAGACTTTTCTTGAGACAGTGAAGTCTGATCAATACATGTATGTGTTTGTGTGTGTTTTTCCTGGACTGTTCACCAGCTGTTGCAGGCAGATTTGAATGGAGTTTTTACTTTTCCAAGAAATTTCTGACTCTTTATCGAAAACTAACAATGCCCTTCAAATAATTTAAGACATTTTTCAAGGCCCTTTTTAACATCTATCATAAGGTTACAGTTTAATAACTGCAGAGGGTGTAAAATGTATGGGATTTTAGTGGTAGCATGGTTGCATAAAAAGTGCCAACTCAAACACTGAACATCTGGTGCCTTCACGTGTCATGAGCTTTAGTCATCAAAAGAGCAATGGTCCAGCCTCCTCCAAGAGATGTGAAGCTATGAACTGAATCCAACACATGCGCTGCTGTAGCTGTATGTGTCAAGCAAGCTGCTCACAGGGTTGATTTCCCACTGGGGCCGGGTATATTAAAAACAATAAGTCACATGCCAGCAGGATGGCAAACTAAGTCCACAATTTGTTGCCAAATTATACAAATTTACCTGTTAATAATTTAAAATGTCATAGAACAACTTGATGTAATAACCTACTTTACAAACATTACCATATTGCATTATACAGTATATATTGTGTGAATAAATTAACTGTGCAAATTAACTTTTGAGTAATAACGGATGGTCACTACATTCATCACATTTTATGGGCTTATTATGACACTCATTAAACACATCATCAGAATAATAATATGTTTTAATGGTATGTTAAAACCTTATTATTTATATGCACAAAACAGGACACTTCAGACACTGCTCACATGACTTTACAGCATGCGTATGTATGGGGGCTAACATATGACGTGTGGAACATTAGAGTTTTGTGATGATTTCCTAAAGTACTCAGATGTGCAGAAAATTTTATATCCACTATAAAAGACATTTGCCCAAAAACATATGCTCTGTGATGCGTCGAACGTAAATGATGACTTTGAACCAAGCCATCACTGAATGAGCTTCTGTTGTAGATTTTAGAAATGTCAATGACTGACTGAAAATATTGGGAACAGCTGCTCTTGCCTGCAACACTAATGCAATAATGGACCAGGTAGGCAGTTGAAAGCTACACTCTAGTTTCAACTATAAATCCACCGTTAGTAAATAAGAGATTTTAAATTAAGTTGGAAGTTGGTCAAATTATTTTCAAGGTTGTTTCTTTGTACATTTCCAAACGCAAGGAAAAACAAAAATATGTAAAATGTATTTCTCCTGCTCTATTTTGTTTTGCACACATAGATTATGTCTCAAATTTTCAGAAGCAGACGCACATAATAATACACACTCATTACATGCACAATCACAAATGACTGGATGTTAATTTTTAACATGAACTCTAAGCCCTATTTTGAAATAAATGAAGATGTAGCAAGTAGGATATTAATTTATTAACTTTAATATAATAAGTAGACAAGTGCAAGTGAACATAGAGGGATTGAGATTTGGGGATTTGGGACTTAGAGCAAAATATCAAAGAAGCTTGATACTGTGTAACTTCGTATTCAGTATTTGTGAAACACGTGTTCCTAAAAAAGAAGAATGTCGAAGTTTTTTAACCTCATTTAGTTAAGAAACATACAGTACAGGCCTTTTGAAGTTCAGAATGAAAATGGTGCAATCAGCCTCACTTTACCCTCTGGGAGATCTGCTCCAGTAGACATTATCCCAATTGTGCTAGTATTATACTTACAAAAGGAAATTAAGGCTTTAATGTTGGCCAGGAACTTAAGCATAATCATCAAAATGATCCCATCCTGTTTAACAGCCTACCTTTTAACTAACGTTTGGCCAAAACATCATATCACCAAATTCCAGCTTCTTCCTGGAAGCAACACATGCTATATTCTTACTACCTTTAACTTTATATCCTGACTTTTAGTGTAGACTAGTGTTTCTCAACGGGGGCTGTACCGTCCCCCCAGAGGGCGTTCCGAGGACGATGGGGGGCACTGGAAGGAATATTTTGGAAGGGGGGGCGCTGAGCTGCTTTTGGGGGCGTTTGTTGGTTGGAAATTCTAAGGCGAGTTTACACTTAAGATTCACAACAATTCGAGTTTAAACAAACATCTTTTTTGATGGGGGGCGGTAAGGGACCTGGATAATGGATAGGGGGGCACTGGCCCAAAAAAGACTGAGAACCACTGGTGTAGACCAATGGTTCCCAAACCTTTTTAGACCATTGTCATCCAATTTAACCCATCCCTGAAGGGAGAAGTTGTCGGCAGATGTTGGTTTTAACAATTGAAAAAAAAAAAAGTAACATAAAGTGTTGTTAATGTAAATTATGTTTACCGTGGTTAAATGCGAAAAATGCATTATAAATTAAAAACTGATTAAGACAAATCCTCAAGGCACCCCAGGGTGCCACAGCCCCCACTTTGGAAACCACTGGTGTAGACAATACACTGGTATCATGGTGCTCTAATTGACAGTTCACTAAGCCCCTGCTGCTGCTACACTTGTCACGATATCCGTTCTCATAAGGTATGCAGTTTACAGTGATAATGGTGGCAGATTTACCATTCAAAATTCTTAGTAATTTTTGTAACAGTGGGTCCTTGATTTCAGACAGTGGTAGACAAAAGCAGGCTTCTCGTTTCTATTCCATAACCATCAATTTTGTTCACTCAAATCACAACTGTTGCTAGCAGATTTTTTCAGCTATAGCTAGCAAGCAAATCTGTATTTAGCTGACTTTTTAATTCTTCAAGCTGTTACAAGCATCCTGTAAATAGTGTGTATACGCACAAAAGACTCCAACACAGTGCGGAAATACTACACAACATGTAGTATGAAATTCTGCTAGATTAGGTTACTACTGTTGGTAGTAAGCCAGTTTGCTGGACATGCTAAATTTTGTAGCTTACGTCAGAGCACACTACCACAAAATAATGCTGTATGAAATTCCACTGGAAGTAGGCTATCGGGTTACTACTGTTGGTAGTAAGCTAGGTAGCCGTAAATGCTAACATTTGCAGGTTAAATTAGAGAAGACAAACACGCTGTTTAATCCATTCTTTACACTTTCACTCTTTTTTTTGGTTTTGGAGAGCATAAAACTTAAATTAAAATAAGTGGGTCCTACCTTTTACATTCTCCTGGGTTATGATTTGTTTCTTTCTCAAACATACACCCACACAAGCAACTCTGGCCAATATCAACCAGTAGTAGGAGACAGTAAATCATGTCCTGTGTTTTCCGATTGAAGGGGATGTTCGTTGAAGCAGATACAGACATCCGTTAAGCTGATAATTCTCCCTGTGTGGGAAACCAAACCATTGTGACGTTGTGGGTGCGTTTTTGTACTTCAGGGGATATGTTAGATGTAGCCTTCATATTTTTTAGTATTATGTGCTCTAATGTGTACATGGTTTGGGAAGTGTGTGAGGGAGAAAAAAATTATTTATTTGAGAACTTAAAGTGTAAGCCAACATTGGGTGGAGAGAATGTGCAAATATTTGTAAATTGCATTAGAGAGCGACACACGTTCTCTCAATTTCAATGTATGTGTGTGTGTGTCTGTTAGCAAGTGCAACGTGTGTGTGTAAGTGATGGAGTCTGTGCAGCATATGCGTGTGAAAGCTAATTGCTTCCAGAGGCAGGATGTGACATGATGAGTCCCTCCCTCTCTGCTGATCTGGCACACACACACACACACACTACACAGGAGAGTACTAACAGTTCACCCTAACAGACCCTCTCTACTGAGTAGAGCCATAAAAACATGAATACGCTTTTGGGCCACAGGGGTGTGTGTTAGTATGAGTGTGTGTGTGTGTGTGTGTGTGTGTGTGTGTGTGTGTGTGTGTGTGTGTGTGTGTGTGTGTGTGTGTGTGTGTGTGTGTTTGCAGTTGTAAGCACTTTTGTGTTTTTTGGTTTCTGGTTAGAGGTCAGGAATGTTTGATATAAAACTAAACATCCACACACAAAGTATGAATACAATTAAATAAGTATTTTTTTTTCCCAGTAGAAACTGAATTATTAAACCAACTGACCTTTCACTAAGCCACGCCCCTTTTATCATGGCGCTGCCTCTGTCTATTACTTCACTCCCTGGAGAAATATTGTCAAAATTTTGGAAAAAACTATCTCAGAATGAAGAAGATGGTTTTGCAGTTGCATTGTGCATTTGAAGGTTTTATTCAGGCTGTCAAACTGACTTGAAAAAAATAAAGACAGAAGCTAAAGCCTACATATCACAGTATAAAAGTGAACCACTGCATTACCTGACTATTGAGAAAGAGGACAACAATATTAAGGATCAACACTGCTCCTGTACAGCTGGGTAGGTCTCTAGTCACTATTACAACCATTTAAAAACAATAGGGATTTATAACGTTACATTTAGTAGTAATTTAGCTAGCATTAGCTAACTAACGTTACATTAGAAACAAGAGACAGCCTACATTTTTCTGGATTTGTTTTAGGTTTTGGAAAGGGAATGAATAGAACTTCTCCTTTCAACCTCTCTGGGTAGTGATTGTAATTATTTCAAGTGCCCTTAAGAACAGCGTTTGACCATATCTTGGAAAAATACAGCCAAAAAAAGTTAGCTAACGACGCATTTTCCATAAGAGTAAATGGAGCTCTGCCATGAAAGTGTCGGACCTCAGTTAGAGGGAGTCCTATACTGCGCTGTGATTGGTCAGCTGTGTATTCGGGGCGTAGCTTGTTGAAGGGTCAATTCTATTGAATCTTCTGTCTGCATTCTAAAATATTGCACGTGCAATTGTATCTTATGGGTGATCAACTAAGAATTATTGCATAGATGACAACAGGTGCAAACACAATAGAGGTGGCAGTATTTAAATGAGGGTTTTGCTTGTTTTAATGGTTTCCGTCATGGAGAGTCGGAAGGGAAAGCAGCCACCGCGTAAAAGTCTTGGTTTATTTCTCTGCGCAACACTTGGCGGTTTGCACTTTCCTTTCAAACAAATTTAAAACAGATGCTGTTGCACTCACATGAAATTGCTTTTAGGCTTGTTGGATCACATTGTGTGTAGTAAATAAATGTATTTGTATTTGTTACCCTTCTATTACTTTGCACTATAAAATTGAAATGCCCCAAATTGCATATTCATTAAGGCAAAAGTTATAAATGAACAACAGGTGCTACCTTCCACTTTTGGAAGACATCATTCTCCGTGCACACCATTAGTAGATTAGTAGACACCTTACATGTTATTTTGCTGTGATATCAAGTTTGCGTACATTTTTACTCACGCAAACCTTTAGTAAATCTGGCCCAGTGTGTGGTGATGTGACAGTGTGGCTTTAAAAACATTTACACACACATACACACAAACCACAATACCTGTTGGCTCCATGGCTGACATGGTATCCCAGACCTCGTCACATTCGCACTGCCTTGGTAGAAACGGCCTCTGTCATCATAACATGTTGCTGTTCATACCAGAACAGAATGGATTTAGGATTAATATGTTACCATCTAATAAATTATGAAGTCATTTCTGTGTGAGATTAGTTCTGATGACTGGATACATCTTTGTTGGTACTTAAACTCTTTTTACACTTACTTGTAATTTGGTCTCTCTTGATGTCTGAAATGTAGAAAAGAAGAGGACAAAATAAGATAGATTAAACACATTATTAATAAATAAAGAGGAAGGAAATAATAAAGAGGAAGCACGGCTATGAAGTCATCTGAATAAAAAACATTTCATGGGGAAATCAGCGCACCACTTCAGGTCAATTCAGTACAGTGATGATTATCTTACAAAGCAAACATGCAGACTACTGCCTAGAGACTCGAGTCACACACCTGCAGCTGCATATTTTGGCCCAGCTAGTCAGACCCTCTTAATGACCTCATCAGTATCAGTGACCTGCAGTCTAGCAGGCCAGGCTTTATTTGGCTATCTGCATACAAGTAACTGCAGCCAGCCAACTGCTGCTTTACTTTCATGTCATTTCCTGTCTGCTTGTATGCTGTGCTCAAGCTGTTAGATTTAGCACATTCTAGCAAAGTAATTCAATAAATCAAATATAATTTTTATTTTTTTTTAAATGTAACGTGAAGCATAAAGTCAATTGATCTTTTCAGTGTGTTAATTAGTCTTTTGTTTTCTTCTGTAACACACTACATTCTGTAAGCCGGAAACAAACTCATGCATATAAACCTTTTTGGATTATTTGGGGGGGGTTTTCTCAGTAAGTGATATCTTACCCACAAAAGGGACATGTGTACAAGCCTCAGGGTCTGTGCGAAGACTTGGCAAGCTCTGACAGTTGGGCAGCAGTGAACTGGGAGTGTGGGACCCAGGGACAGAGCTGAACAGGCCCGGCTGGACTGAACTGCTGCCCTCCAGTACCAACCACTCCTTATGGCAGTACAGCTCCTTCACTGCCAGGCAGTGTTCTCTGTTTGAGAAACAAAAGAAATACATGATGATGCTCCATTTATTGATTAATTATTTTGTTAATTTACTTTCTAAATGTATCACTTCTTGTTAATTTATTCAATTCATTCATTTTTTCTTTGACTCATTCATTTGTATATATTAACAGGTGAAACAAAGAGCAAAAAGACACATAATGCTACCTGCAGACAGGTTTAGGTGCCGGTCCTAACCCTGATGGGTTGCAGTCAGGGAAGGAGGAGTGGCAGAGCAGTGAGCGTATAGCAGGGCTACAAAGCATACTGAGCCCTTCCAGTTCCGTCCACCAGCTCTGAACCAGGTACTCCTGCATGTCCTCGGGGTCCGAGAGGGAGGAGTTAAAGAAAACCAGCAAATCATCTCGTAGAATGGTGCGGCAGACATCTCCACGATACGCACTGCAGTAGCCTGTGACGCCCTTATAGAGTCTGTGGTAAGAAGATGCACATAAATAGCCACACATTTAGTACAATTTGTATGTGCGAATATATCTGAACCACATCTAGATAAAGTCAAGCTACAATCTCTCAACCTCACTGGCAGTGAGGAGAATTTGAACTAGGAATGGGAAATGGCTTTATTTACTGTGTCAGTTATTAAATTAATGAAATTAGCAAAGGACAGTAAATACCCCTCAACACACAGGGATAGTTCACCATGGCACTGCCCTTCATCTGTAATACTATTGCCTGGACAAATTTGTAATTTCTGTGGAGGTGTATTGTCCAAAAAAGAAAGTGAAACAGTGAGAAATAGATGCCATCAATGGGCCCTCAGTCGCCTAAGTCTTTCACTGCTTTGGCTTACAGTTAGTGAACTCGTGTGGAGTTCATTAACTGTTTGTCCACTACAAACAAAATAAGAAACGCTCTACTTGTATCAACTGAAACATCCTTTTAACACTGTCCAGATGTTGATCATGAAACAGGCTGTGGAAGGAAATGAATGAAATTATATCCTGTCCGTCTGCCTGTTGGAATTCGTTGTTGCCTCTAGATTGAACCGGTTGGTCATCCACACATACATATATACATACGTCATTAACCTGCCCGTCTATCTACTGGGACTCTTTGTGTCCCT
>NC_060162.1:21306663-21377418 GCF_021292245.1 Micropterus dolomieu | reverse complement strand
CACCGCGTAAAAGTCTTGGTTTATTTCTCTGCGCAACACTTGGCGGTTTGCACTTTCCTTTCAAACAAATTTAAAACAGATGCTGTTGCACTCACATGAAATTGCTTTTAGGCTTGTTGGATCACATTGTGTGTAGTAAATAAATGTATTTGTATTTGTTACCCTTCTATTACTTTGCACTATAAAATTGAAATGCCCCAAATTGCATATTCATTAAGGCAAAAGTTATAAATGAACAACAGGTGCTACCTTCCACTTTTGGAAGACATCATTCTCCGTGCACACCATTAGTAGATTAGTAGACACCTTACATGTTATTTTGCTGTGATATCAAGTTTGCGTACATTTTTACTCACGCAAACCTTTAGTAAATCTGGCCCAGTGTGTGGTGATGTGACAGTGTGGCTTTAAAAACATTTACACACACATACACACAAACCACAATACCTGTTGGCTCCATGGCTGACATGGTATCCCAGACCTCGTCACATTCGCACTGCCTTGGTAGAAACGGCCTCTGTCATCATAACATGTTGCTGTTCATACCAGAACAGAATGGATTTAGGATTAATATGTTACCATCTAATAAATTATGAAGTCATTTCTGTGTGAGATTAGTTCTGATGACTGGATACATCTTTGTTGGTACTTAAACTCTTTTTACACTTACTTGTAATTTGGTCTCTCTTGATGTCTGAAATGTAGAAAAGAAGAGGACAAAATAAGATAGATTAAACACATTATTAATAAATAAAGAGGAAGGAAATAATAAAGAGGAAGCACGGCTATGAAGTCATCTGAATAAAAAACATTTCATGGGGAAATCAGCGCACCACTTCAGGTCAATTCAGTACAGTGATGATTATCTTACAAAGCAAACATGCAGACTACTGCCTAGAGACTCGAGTCACACACCTGCAGCTGCATATTTTGGCCCAGCTAGTCAGACCCTCTTAATGACCTCATCAGTATCAGTGACCTGCAGTCTAGCAGGCCAGGCTTTATTTGGCTATCTGCATACAAGTAACTGCAGCCAGCCAACTGCTGCTTTACTTTCATGTCATTTCCTGTCTGCTTGTATGCTGTGCTCAAGCTGTTAGATTTAGCACATTCTAGCAAAGTAATTCAATAAATCAAATATAATTTTTATTTTTTTTTAAATGTAACGTGAAGCATAAAGTCAATTGATCTTTTCAGTGTGTTAATTAGTCTTTTGTTTTCTTCTGTAACACACTACATTCTGTAAGCCGGAAACAAACTCATGCATATAAACCTTTTTGGATTATTTGGGGGGGGTTTTCTCAGTAAGTGATATCTTACCCACAAAAGGGACATGTGTACAAGCCTCAGGGTCTGTGCGAAGACTTGGCAAGCTCTGACAGTTGGGCAGCAGTGAACTGGGAGTGTGGGACCCAGGGACAGAGCTGAACAGGCCCGGCTGGACTGAACTGCTGCCCTCCAGTACCAACCACTCCTTATGGCAGTACAGCTCCTTCACTGCCAGGCAGTGTTCTCTGTTTGAGAAACAAAAGAAATACATGATGATGCTCCATTTATTGATTAATTATTTTGTTAATTTACTTTCTAAATGTATCACTTCTTGTTAATTTATTCAATTCATTCATTTTTTCTTTGACTCATTCATTTGTATATATTAACAGGTGAAACAAAGAGCAAAAAGACACATAATGCTACCTGCAGACAGGTTTAGGTGCCGGTCCTAACCCTGATGGGTTGCAGTCAGGGAAGGAGGAGTGGCAGAGCAGTGAGCGTATAGCAGGGCTACAAAGCATACTGAGCCCTTCCAGTTCCGTCCACCAGCTCTGAACCAGGTACTCCTGCATGTCCTCGGGGTCCGAGAGGGAGGAGTTAAAGAAAACCAGCAAATCATCTCGTAGAATGGTGCGGCAGACATCTCCACGATACGCACTGCAGTAGCCTGTGACGCCCTTATAGAGTCTGTGGTAAGAAGATGCACATAAATAGCCACACATTTAGTACAATTTGTATGTGCGAATATATCTGAACCACATCTAGATAAAGTCAAGCTACAATCTCTCAACCTCACTGGCAGTGAGGAGAATTTGAACTAGGAATGGGAAATGGCTTTATTTACTGTGTCAGTTATTAAATTAATGAAATTAGCAAAGGACAGTAAATACCCCTCAACACACAGGGATAGTTCACCATGGCACTGCCCTTCATCTGTAATACTATTGCCTGGACAAATTTGTAATTTCTGTGGAGGTGTATTGTCCAAAAAAGAAAGTGAAACAGTGAGAAATAGATGCCATCAATGGGCCCTCAGTCGCCTAAGTCTTTCACTGCTTTGGCTTACAGTTAGTGAACTCGTGTGGAGTTCATTAACTGTTTGTCCACTACAAACAAAATAAGAAACGCTCTACTTGTATCAACTGAAACATCCTTTTAACACTGTCCAGATGTTGATCATGAAACAGGCTGTGGAAGGAAATGAATGAAATTATATCCTGTCCGTCTGCCTGTTGGAATTCGTTGTTGCCTCTAGATTGAACCGGTTGGTCATCCACACATACATATATACATACGTCATTAACCTGCCCGTCTATCTACTGGGACTCTTTGTGTCCCTGCCTATCTTTTTCCCAGTTTCCCACTCTGTCTGCCTGCTCTTATGTCAGTTTGTCTTTCAGCATGGATATGATCCACATCCTTGGTCTTTCTGCCAGCCTGCACGTCTGACAGCCTTCACTCCACATTTCTCTCTGGCTGCAAACACTTACAATCTCCAGATGTTGCCTCTCTGGGAGATTGGCGCTTCGGCGGAGTTCAAGTCAAACCATCAAACTTAAAGCTGACCTGTAAATCCATCATCCCACTATGTTCTCCTTCTCTTTACCATTTCTCTATGTCTCTCTCTCTCTGCTTCTATATCCTATTAATATATGGCCCAGATGTGGACATGAGTTGGCAAATCATGTAAGATCTAACCATTAAGCCTGATCCTTTTGTCTTCTGTGATCCTGCAAAATCCACAGTCTCTTTCTTCATTTTTACCTCAGAAATTCTCATCAGGCATCCAAAGGCCAACATTTTCTCTTTCTCCTACGTGTCTCTCTTTTTCCCCTTCTCTCTTTCTCTCTTTCTGCAGTTACAAAGTCCAGATGTGGTAACTGGGGTTGTGTTGTGGTTCAGCAAAGTTCATTCAACTCACACCATATGGGTGACTGAGAGACTGAGAGAATCCCTCTTGGCACTGCAGGTTTATTGAGCTAAAATGCATTTTGTCTTCAGTAGACCCAAAGGAAGCAACAGTACTTAGTCTCTTTAAACACAGTGCAAACACAGCTGCTTATCAATATTGAATTTAGTGACAGGCAATGTGCTGTGTAGTTTTTATGATTCAAGGTGGTTCAGCTTGGCTGAAACACTTTTTGTGTAAACCCATGAGAAATAGCATTTAGAAATAAAACACAGAGCATTTCTCTTACCTCCACTCTACAGGGAAGTGACAATATCCAGAAGATGTCGGATGAAGGGACACAAATAGAAGGAAAGGGCAGAAGAGGGGAGATAGACAGACAAGAGAAGGAAAAAATACAAAAATCAGTCTCAGCAAGAAGAAAAAACCAACCATCGTGCTTCTCTCACCAACTCATAGCTAGCTGTGATTAAACTGAGGGACAAACAGGTGGCTGGACAGTGTGTGTGGTCAGGGAGGAAGGGGTGCTGGTGTGTTTTTTTAGGTGACTGTGGTCAAGGGGTGTGTTGGCGAGTGTCGTCAAGGTATCAACCAAATGGAGGGGGACAACAAACAGCTGAAGCCACACAGAACACAACTAATGTAAATGGCAGCTAACATAACTCGAGACAAAGCAGTAGCATTCCCCTAATACAAAGAGACGGAAGAGCTACAAGTATCTAGTTGGTTTTCCACTCATTTCAGAGACAGAGATTTTGGAATGTGTGATATCTTGATTGGAAATGAAAACGTGTCACTACCTGCGACAGTGACTTTAGCAGTTGCCTTGACAGTGTTGGCTCCAGCACTGTGTCTGTTGGAGGCCAGACATGTGTAGAGAGCGGGCTTATTCACCGTCACTTTAAGAACGGACAGGATCACCTCTCCAGTCAAAGTCTCTTCGACCGATGCCCCTGAGATCTGGGGGGGGGGGGGGGGGGGGGGGGGGGGGGTAAAAGGTAGCAGTAATGTATCATCATGCAAGGACAAATTGCACTTAAAAATATACACAACTATATTGGCTTGTAAGATGCAAATTATTATTAATTATAGGTTTTTGTCAACCTGACTACTGATACTGTCTCATATAAAGTTATTTTAGCAAACTTGGAACTATTAGATTATTTTAGATTATAATAGAAAGATTTATTCATCCCAAATGGGGAAACATCAGATCACAACAACATACAACAGAAACAGAAAAGGCAACCATTGCGTGCACACAAGACAAGAAATAAAC
The DNA here is from genome assembly GCF_021292245.1 of Micropterus dolomieu. Classification (NCBI taxonomy): domain Eukaryota; kingdom Metazoa; phylum Chordata; class Actinopteri; order Centrarchiformes; family Centrarchidae; genus Micropterus; species Micropterus dolomieu. The sequence continues at coordinate 21,372,958 of NC_060162.1, read as the reverse complement.
CCATTAAAAGCCTTCTGAAGGCTTTTAATTGTTTTGTTTTTTAAGTGTCTTAAAGACACTGTGGATGGTCTAAGATCCATGATCTATTTAAAAATCGAAAAGACACAGAGAACATTAGCAATCATTTGGAGTTGTGTTTCAGGCCACCTGATCTTTTTAACTCTGGGTTGGGTTTTAAATCTGGCTCTGCATATATGAAACAAATATCCCCCCCTAACTTCCATCATGAAATAAAAAATGATTAAAAACATTTAATATGAAAGTGCTCATACACTATTCATAATATACTTTCAAGGGTGTTGAGTTGTTAAAAGTGCCTACACTATGTGACTTGCATTAATATAACTACTTGTAGTCATTTAGAGGATTTAGAAATTTCTGGTATTCACACTGGGCGACGAGATAAAATGTTTGGTTTGAATTCTCACTTACATGTATATAAATGATATATGTGAGAGCCTGTGAGTATGTGTGTGTGTGTGTGTGTGTGTGTGTGTGTGTGTGTGTGAGTGAGTGAGTGAGTTTGTTAGTCATGGTGCTGATGTGCAACAGGTCTATATTTGAAGTTATGTCTGACACCGCCTGTTTTTAGGACGAGCTCGATTAATGACCTCAACTAGCTGCCAGAAAAGCAGCTCACACATGTCATTTTAATCAGCACGCACATACATAGCATTTACCAGCATTATGGGCCTGTAAACACGTTGTAGCTAGCACCCAAGACTATTAAAAAGCCAGACATTGTGTGGTGTACGTCTGCCTCCAATGGCAATCGTAAAAAAATGTCTGCTGCCTAGTTAAAGTGTTCCGGTGTGTAACGTCATGTCTATGATTAATTTAACCATCACAATGACACATGTAAACATGAGATTATTGGACAAAATGTACGCATCATAAAAATTGGACACTTGGCACTCACAAAATAGGTTTCAGTTATGTTGCTTGTTTAAAAGATTCATCACCAGGTACCTTTATATCTCCTATAGTTATTTTATCTTTTTATGAACTCTATATTCATCAGCCCTGTGTAACAGCTAAATACCCCAGTCAGACCCCCTTTACAAGTCAACAGTTAACACAAACCATTCAACACCACAAGAACCTTTGTGCTTGCTCCCTTAAAAAAGACAACCCAATTAAAGCTGATAACACTGTGTATCACTGGCTAAATGGAAGGCAATCTCTTCAATCCTCTGTCACCATAATGAGAATTCCATTGCTGTTTATATCACTGATCCCACAGCCACTCTATGAGTGCATTGGCTATGTGTGTGTGTGTGTGTGTGTGTGTGTGTGTGTGTGTGTGTGTGTGTGAGACAGAGAGAGCGGGGGATAAGTGCTTCCTTGAAGGCGTTGTTGTTTGCATTACGGTATACTTACTGTATGTGTGTGTGGATGTGTGTTCCTAGTATCCTGGTTTCCCTATTTCCCCTCGCTAATGCACGTAACTACAATACTATGTTTTGTTGATCAAATATATCAATAACACCAGTGTGTTGATGCAGAGACGTGCAGCAACAGGTGTCTCAAAAGAGAAGAACGTCAATTAGCCTAAACCACTTAAGAGCAGCGCAGGTTGCTTCTGTAGACCAAAAAAAACAGAGATCCACTGGGAGAACTGGTACTGAATAAGTCATAGATTTGTTTCCAAATGTACAGTGGGTCAAGCCAGTAAATTGTTGTGTCTGTTCTTTGGATATGCTTGCTAGCTGGGAAGCGTTTTGCTGCTAATATGACAAAATAGACAATGCTAATGTGCTGGTTGCAGGTATAAGCCATTAATCTACTAAATAGCTAGTTATATTGTATTCTTTAGAGCAGTCCAATATAGTTTAATCTCAGATGTATATGAAGATTTGTGAAGATGAAGGTTTCATAACTAAAACTTAATGGGACTGTAAGGCATGTTGGCTTTCTACTCTGTTATTGTCGCAGCTTTCACATTATGTAAGACTCTGCAGCTGACAATGTGTCACAATGTCAGCTACGTGATGAAATTTCTCTGATGCTGGCTGTGTTGACTTGACATTTGAGCCAAACTCAACCACTGTGAAGGAGACGAGAATATTCCTGCAGAGATCACAAGCATTAATGAGAGACAAAGTGGACCGGGCATAGATGGATGGATGGATGGATGGAGATGCCACCATAAACAATGTCATCACTTTGGATTGGATGGTTTTTGACCCTGATAGGGACACATTTATGGACTGAATTCAAATATCAGCATCAATAAAGGACGAGTTAAAAACTCATTTTGGTCAACCCCAAACACTTGCTTTCACACACACAAATGCACATTGAACCTGAACACTTACAGTGTTCCCATTTTCCAGCCAGGTGATTGTGGGGATTGGATTTCCTGTGGCATTACACTCCAGGGAAATCTGGCTGCCATACGCGACCCTCTTCTCCTTAGGAACCCGCAGGATTCGTGCTGGAGCTGAACACGGAGACACAGTGTGGACATGTAAACTCACATACTGCAACCAAACTATTGTATTCCACTGTTTTGACAATTTACAATTTTAAGTACATATGCACATACTAAGCATAGAGAGTGAAACCACATTTAAATACATACCCTGTACCTCTATGCTGACAGGCTTTGAAAAGGCCAGACCAAAGCTATTCCTGGCCACGCAGCGATACTGTCCTGCATCCTCCTTCTGTATGTTGTGGATCTTCAACGCACCATAGTCAAGAACGGTAACACGGTCACTGACCTGGGAGAGATTTGCTGGGATTATTCACCTTTTTATCTTTGTTTTAAAGATTGAATTTATTTCTTAACCCCTTGATGCCTGAATTTTTTTACAATAAAAAAAAAAGTTTTCATTTGCTTTCAAGCTGTTGTTAAATTAAGTGAAGATTGTTAATTTGTCTATAGAACATAGAAAAGATATAAATTCAGGTATGATGTAGGTGTGATGCAAATTAGCGACAAAAGGCATTAATGAGAAACCAGGGCTTGAAAAGGGTTCCTAGGTACGTATCGAATATGCACCAACAGGCATTGGGGGAATCCATGAGCTATCTTGGCTTGCAGTCTGAAAGGAAGAGGTGTGATGCGAATTTGCGACAATCGGCGTCAAGGGGTTAACATTATTATAACATCTTCTATCTATCTTTTATCTAATGCTATTGGACACCAGAAAACAAGCCAAAACATAGGACATTTTGAGCTCTTATGTGTTAATTTACAGTCTGGATATTTTTACAGTCTGGACCCATTCCATGTGCAGGTGAGACATATACAAACACACCAATGATTACCTAACTAAAGCTAAATCAGTGAAATGTCTCATGTAGCTGGAAAACATCCACCAACTGCCTGTTGTTGTTCAATGTTTTGAAGGGAAAGAAGTGCATGCCTTGATAAGCTCATCATCTTTGAGCCAGGTCACATCCGGTTTGGGGTTGCCGAGGGTAACGCAGGGCAACACTGCTTTGGATTCTACCAGAAGGGTTACATTGGTAGGATGGCGCTTGATTTGTGGCTCTGATGTAGAGACAGACAAGACAAGAGAGACAATATTTTGATTAAGCCCTTTGTCTCAGTGCTACTTTGAGTGTGTTGTTCTTAATGGAATTGGACCATGATCTCAAGATTGACTAGACTCCAGTCGTACAACCTTGGAAGAAAGCAGACATACTCATCTTTAGCTGCAGCGCTCCACAGCTCTTGGCTGGCTCCCCAATGCCGTTACTGGCGAGGCAGCAGTACTCTCCATTGTCTGACTCTCTTACATGAGGGATCATTAGCATCTGTCCCTGTTCCCTGGTAATGTACCGGGGGTCATAGTACCTGAGGGGGGGGGTGAAGCAAAGCAGAGTCTGATTGTGAGCAGAAGGGACCAGTGGACTTCTTAACATACTTTACTTTTTATTTGTCTTAAAATATTAAAAGCTTTAGAAATATAAGCTATTCTTTAGACAAAATGTGAACCAAACACGGAACAATCAATATATGTTTGTATATGTATGTGACTATCAATGTTTGCAGGCAGCTGGTATTATTTATGTTTTATTCTTGCAAATGTTAGCATTATGATGGCCAAAAGTCCAAACATTTTACCAAATTGTTTTAATGTTAGCCTAGCTGCTAGTGTTACATCCAGTATTTTATCATTTATTGCCAGTGTTAGCCAACAGTAGCTAATGTTGACACCATTAACATAGAAACTGCTTTAATGTTTGCCTTTTGCTGTCCAACTTTAGCAGCTAATTTCACTTACTTTTTATCATTTAACTTGTGGTTGACTTAGTTAGAGGCTAATGGTACATACAGGTATTAAATCATTTTTGTCTATTTTACATTGCAATGGTCATTTAGTTATTGACACTGTATCGTGTTATTGTCATCTTAGCCTTTCAGTTAGAAGTGTTTTTGATGTACTTTTTGCTAGTGTTAGCTAATAACAGCTAATGTTGACATTACTAACATTTTTAGAATTTGCCTGAAAATGAACCTTTTTGACACTAATATGTTTCATACCTGAGTGGGAAAGCGCCGTTTGCATCAAATATATATGTAGCCAAAATAAAGATAAAAACAAGTATTTCACAGATTACCATTGAAGCTTGTGAGATTCCTTAATGAACCTGCAAAGGTAGATTCCTAGAAATATTAGTTGCTGAATAATGAAAGAGGTTAAGGTGTGAACTTACATTATTGGGTGGTTATTCTTGGTCCAAGTGATTTCAGCAGGGGGACGGGACTCCACCTCACAGATGAAGGTGGCATTGTGATCCAGTAGTACATCCAGTGTCTCTAATAAGGTGATGATACGAGGAGCTAGGCAATGAAAACATGAAGACTTTTGTTACAACACAAGAAATCCACCCCGAAAATCTTTTCTAAGTCACTGACAGCATTGATATAAGACTTTTTAATTTTCTTTAAACTACAATACACAGCCATCACGCTTTATTATGCATTGGCACTGAAAATGCCATTGAGCTGAATCACTGTTGTTTATTTATAATACATTGCAGTCTTCCTCAGGGAAGTGTAAACAGCTGCATATTTTCAGCACTAAGTATTTGACATTCTTGGCATTCCTGTTTTAGATTTTCTGTCTGTCTGTTTTGGTCACTCAGCATCCAGCTATGACTGCTGACTAATGGGACAGAGGTTTTAGGGTTTGTTAGCAGGACAGGAGAACAGTGACCGCGAGGGGAAGGCAAGTCTGTTTATTGGTGTAATGACATCTGAAGCATTTGGGATTTTAGTATTGACAAAAAACATAAGGAGAAAAGTATTAGAAGGAAGTAAGGATGACAGAGAAGAAAAGAGGTGAACTCGAGCTAACATTTTGAGGTTTGTTATGGCTTTATTTCTTTATTCAAGCAGAAGTTGAAGCAAGGACAGTTTCATTTAACCCCTTGACGCCGATTGTCGCAAATTCGCATCACACCTCTTCCTTTCAGACTGCAAGCCAAGATAGCTCATGGATTCCCCCAATGCCTGTTGTCGCTAATTTGCATCACACCTACATCATACCTGAATTTATATCTTTTCTATGTTCTATAGACAAATTAACAATCTTCACTTAATTTAACAACAGCTTGAAAGCAAATGAAAACACAAATAATATTTAAAAAAATTTTATTGTAAAAAAATTCAGGCGTCAAGGGATTAAGGTTCAAGGATAGGCTCCATTCCCAGTGCTCACACTGTTCTCTACTATCCCATTTCAACAGATGGTATTTGTTAAAAGGAAAGTGTGTAAATTAACAGTTTACAGTTCACTGCATTTACAAATTATTAAAATTATCAAAACCACCTGCCACCTAATATAAACCTGGTGAATCCAGAGTAAAGATGTGATCAATATTTGTTTCATGCATATAGTCAGCTTCAGTCATGAAAGGCAGTAGTAAGAAAAAAAGGAGAAGAGGGATTATTTTTAGACAAGTGAGACACAGGTTAAAAGGAAGGCAACTCAGTATTAGTAAGGTAGTCTGATATTTATTCTTTTACTCTAGTGAATATATTGACAAGGAGAAAATAAGAGGGAGAGTAAAAACAAACAAAAAGACATGTTGAAAGGGAAAACCCATGGAAGAATATAGTAGTATCACAGGGGTGAGGCAGTAACTGTTTATATGTGGATTCAGATCAGAGACATCAGGGTTGCTTTAAACTTTGTATGAACTAAGAAGAGAACAGAGGAGAGAAGAAGAAGTCAAAACAGAGGAGGGGAAAAGGAACGGAGAGGAAAGTGAAGAAGAAAATGAAAGGAGGATAAATGAAAGGATCAGGATTTAAAGAACATTATGCTTGTTTTCTCTCTTGTGAAACAAAGATTTCACAATAACATAGCCTCCCTACATGCCCACCCCAACCCTAGGTCACTGCTGCTATTTGACTCATGAAGGGGTGAAAGAAAGCTACTGTAAATCAAACTGAAACCCTGGTATGAGGTTAAACGTTGGCTTGAAACTATTTTAGCCAAGGTCAAAGTAAGGTGAAATATCTCACTAGTACCTGCTTTATAAAGTGATTTCCCATTGTTATTTTTAGCCATGCTAGCAGCATGGCTCTATGAAAGGCAACAGTGGTGTGTTGGTCAGGATGTCCACCACAATAAATGTTGTACAGACATTCAGGTTTCCCAGAGGATGAATCCTAATGACTTTGATGATCCTCTGACTTTTTAGAGGCATCATCAGGTCAGAATTTTAATTTGTGCATTACTTTGGTTTATGCCCAAATACTTGAAAACTATAATGACATCAGCCTCAGCTAAATAGTTTTTAGCATTAATTAGCAAATGTGCATGCTAGATAGAGTCCTCTGAAAGTCAGAAAATACTTACACAGATTCAATAATAATGTTGACTGTACTTGCAGCACATTATAGTAGAGCCTGGGTTTTTGGAGTGGGTTAGTTGCAAAATGTCTTTTCCACCACTATGTTAGTTTTGCTATTGCCAATATTATGTCTGACCAGATGGACAACATCTGAAGAGTTTCACTGTGACTCATGTTTAAAAGAGAGCCTCTCTGGATTTGACCTTGTGAGAGGTTCTTGTTTGGAAATGCTGTTTGGACACCAGACATGATACAGGGCTGTCAAGGTCCTTAGAGGAGGCCAATTACAGTGATCCCATCTGCTCAATACATATGTTGTAAAAACCTTCTTGATCCGAACCAACTGCCTCTTATTATCGCTTGCTTTCCTTATTTTTACTGTTTGTGGTTTCACTCCATAACATAAATATATACATTTGCTGGTGTTCAGCAGAAAACGTCTCGGGTTACGTATGTAACCCTGGTTCCCCGAGAAGGGGAACGAGACACTGCGTCGGTTACGACACTATGGGAACGCCTCTAGGCGTAGCAGGTCTGAACGTGTATGAAATCACTCCAATCCTATTGGTTTGTTGCTAGAACGGTAAGGTGTGACGGAATAACCGGAGGAGTATAAAGCACACCTGTACACACTCATCATTAGCTTCAGGCGGGGAGAGAGGTGCGGCGGGCCGACGCAGTGTCTCGTTCCCCTTCTCGGGGAACCAGGGTTACATATGTAACCCGAGACGTTCCCCTTCGAGGGAACTCGAACTGCGTCGGTTACGACACTATGGGAACGAGATACCCACTAAACCGTGCCGAAAACCCCGCCTGCCCCAGTGTGCAATAAAGTGGCACTCTAAGAGGAGAGCGCACGAGTGCCAGGTGCCGAAGGAAGGTCAAGACTGTAAACCGAATGAACGTGTGCGGAGTGGCCCAGCCAGCCGCTAAACAAACATCCTGCAAAGAGGCCCCGGAAAGGAGGACTTGAGAGGCCGTCATGCCTCTGGTAGAATGAGCCCTCACAGCCACAGGTGAAGGCAAACCGCGCACCTGATAGGCCAGGGAAATAGTCTGAACAATCGAGTTGCTAATAGTATGTTAGCCCAGCCCTGGGGGACCCAAAACACACTAGCAGCCTTCCTCCAACGGGATGACCTCAGAGTGTAAATACTCAGTGCTCTGACAGGGCAGAGCAGATGAAGTCTCCCGTCCTCCGCTGTCACATGAGGTGGAGGATGAAATGCCTGCAGCACCGTGGACCCTGCCGCACAAGAAGGCACTTTAGGGATGTATCCTGGACGAGGGTGCAGGATAGCCCTAATATTCCCCGGGGCAAACTCCAGGCTTTGCGGGGAAACCGAAAGCGCTTGGAGATCCCGCACCCTCCTCAGAGAGGTGATAGCAAGGAGAAAGGCCATCTTGAGGGTCAAGTGCTTAGCCTCAGCTGACTCCAGTGGTTCGAAGGGGGCCTCAGCCAACTCCCCAAGAACCACCGCCAGATCCCGAGTGGGAACCTTGGACCGAGTCGCAGGTCTCATCCGACTCGACTGCTCCAGCTGTTAGACCCGCCTCTAGGTACTGTGCCCCCTCAGGGGCCAGACCCACAGTCGCCATACGGTGGGGCAAGGGTGAAGAACCCGGCCCTGCGCCTGGGACAGCAGGTCTCTCCTCAGAGGGACCTGCCACGGCGGGCCGTCCAGGAGCGACATGATGTCCGAGAACCACACCCGGGTTGGCCAGAACAGGGCTACGAGCAGTAGGCCGACATTTTCCTGGCGGACCCGCTCCAGAATCCCCGGGAGCAGAGCTCGGATATATTACCCGCATGGAAAGGGCTTCGCAACGGGCGCAGGCAGCCCCCTCGAGAGCTGCCCGGGCGTGCTCCATCCCCAAACATGAGACACACATCTCATGAGAATCTCCATCCGTGATGTACCGAGGGCAAGAAAAAACACACCTTCTGTACATCTGGTTGGAGTGATTTCATTCACGTTCAGACCTGCTACGCCTAGAGGCGTTCCCATAGTGTTGTAACCGACGCAGTTCGAGTTCCCTCGAATGGGAACTGTGCACTGGTGCATTTTACCAATGTGTCCAGGTGTGGAAATGTTTGTCCTCAGATATTATAGCTAACAAGTGAATTTCCAAGTACATTTTAGTCATTTTGTCATTGTGTACTTAGATCTGCCAGTTATGCAAATTCAAATGTATTTTACAACAGATGCCATCAATGTTATTATTGATGCCTTTCTCTGCAGTCACCACTGAAATAATCTTTCTATCTCACTTTTAACTTGCATCTTTTCTGTGTTTGTTCATTTCCTCCAGTACCCAGTAGGTCTCTGTCAACTTTTAAACCATCCTTTGGTTCCTTTGGTGTTTGCTTTGATTTGCAGTTCATCCTCTAGGATTTTTTCCCTACTTTGAAACAAATTGTAAACAGTTTTCTCTCTGACTCATGCAGACCAGATACAAGATTTTATGTTCTTCTTTTTTTTTTAATTGATAATTTCATTATGGTCAAACAAGAGCAAACACAAAAATAGTATTGTTCTCGTGGCACGTCATGTCTGCTAGGGAGTCATCCATTGTTTGTAGAGGTTCGGTTCACACAGACCGGCTGAGCAACATTAAACACCCTCTTTAACCTATCACAATGCCGTTAAATGCATAAGTGGTCTTGATTCGTGCTTCTAGGGCATATTTACAATAATACTGGCCTCCGGCGTAGTTGACTAAAAGACATTGTGCTTTTGACAGAAAATGTTGATTCTGCATGTATTTGTCTGCAGGAAAGGAGGTGTAATATTGTTTTGGTTCATGCTGTCACTAGTTGATTAACATTCATTTTAACTGTTTGCTCACACTCATTTCAAATGAAATCAAACACAGCAAATAAAAGACAGCTCAGCCTAGCAGAACACATGAAAGTGAATCCTTTTGTGACATCCATCTCAGCTTTGCTCAACTTCACCCACGCCTCAGAGCCACAACAAAGAGGCAATAATAATTATATAATAATGCATTTTACAGCACTTGTCAATCCAGAGTTGCTAAATATTCGTTTGTAGCCACAGCTTGTAAAACTGTCCTCACTCCAGTCACGGGTGATTACATTAGATCTTGAAAACCCAAACCTTGCTCGTACTCGGTCCCTCCATTTTATTTTAGTCTAACAGCGTTTTTGCGTTTTTACCTAGCTTTACTGTGAAGCTGGGAGACAGCTGACTCTGTCCAACGTTAAAAACTACTGCTGACTAATTAACACATACAGTATCTTGTTTGTGTAACCAGTACATTCAAGGACATTTAAAAACATCAACTTATGGTATTTAGGAGGAATTTCATGCTGGTAATCAAAGCATACTGTATAAGGACTCACAATCTTTACTGTCCAACACACTCTATTACCTTCGGGTACTGAGGATGCGGTAGCCCTGGAAAGAATTCCAATGATTCTGACAATATTGTATTTGCACAACATCGGCATTAGTTGTTTTCTGCTACCATATGAACCTTCCAGACCTCTCAGGTCATCTGTGACAGGCCCGTTTTATGTCCCCAGAGTCAAAACTAAGCATGAAGAAGAAGCGTTCAGTTTTTATGCTCCATATGTCTGGAACAAACTCCCAGAAAACTGCAGATCTACCAAAACTCTCAGTTCTTTTAATTCAAGACTGAAGACTTTTCTTTTAAACCCTGCCTTTTATTAAAACAAATTTAAGGCTTTTGATTAATATCTTACACTGTCCTGTTTTATTCTATTCTATGTTGCTTTTCTGTTTTATGTAAAACACTTTGAATTGCCTAATTGTTGGAATGTGTTACACAAATAAACTTGACTTTCCTTGCTTAAAGTGTTTGGTAACATTACTGACAGGCAAATCATTTTTCTCACTCGGATCTACAAATTAGTGCTGACAGGATGCCTTCAGTGATTTGGACCAACAAGAAAGATGCCATCCACATTCGTTTCAAGCTTCTAATCACCGATACATTACACAACGCACAGGCCGTCTGCCAAGTCCAGCCCAACACCGTGTCAACTCAACCTAGTTCACCAGCTACAATATCTACCCCGACAGAATGTGACAGCATCTACACCACCTGTTTCTCTGACTGTACTGTACATCTGTACTAATAAAACATGTATTGTATGTCAAGGCCTGTGTATGGAACTGTAAAATTGTGCCAGCATTCGATATGGTACCCATCTCACATGTCCTGAAATCCTGATGCCACAGCTGAACTTGCTGTCAAAAGTCAGCCCACAAGATGTCCATTTTTTCATTATATCTGGACCTTTTATCTTTTCATTATCAATGCTTTCATATGGCAAGTGCAAAACAGATGAGAGGTTTATTACAGCTATTGAAGTTGATTAAAGCCTCTGAGTTCGATTACTGAAGAAACACAGGAATTAAAGTTGCATGGTGCCCACTTAGTTTCTGATCATGTTCGCACGGCACGGCTGTGGTGGAGGCGAATCATCTGCAAACAGCGAAGGGAATAACCAGTTCCTAACCACCTTTACAACAGCCTGCAGAGAGGATATGCCAGAATGTAGGAAGGATATAGATTTAGTCACATTTACACTATGTAGGCCTATAAACACCTTCTCCTTTTCCCTGCAGGATGCGGTGGAAAACAGGTGATGTGTACGTATGTGGGGAAACTCAACCTGCATTCTCTTTAGGAAAAGTCTTTACACACGGTTAAAAAAACTCAAGTGCCAGAATAGAGGATGCTCTCCATGATATTTATTTGTTACTTACCTATGCATTGTTGAATATGTTATCTTTAGCCTACTGAGCTTTTCATATTTACTCACGCATTGGTGCACATTCAGAGATAAGATTTAGCAAAATCTCTATATTGTAAATACAGCACCGGGCTATATTGCTTATCCATGTCCCTTTTCCTTCTTCTGTTTTGTACATTGTTTACATTTTGTGACAATTAATATTATATCTAAGTAAGCACAAGACAGTTTCTTCTCTTCTATTAATTAAGGCATACAAAAGTCACAGTGTTTTAGGTGTGCAATACTTCAATATGCTTTTGATAAACCTATGTTACAAAACACACTCTTAACAACTCTGCAAGCAAATGAAAAACTCATGTACCTCTCTGTATCCCGTAACTTGAGGTGACCAGAACCAGCAGAAAGAGGATCTTGAAGACTGAAATGGTTTCTACAATCTTCATCCTGGCTCTAGAACGCCTTGACAAATCTTTTTCACCGGTACAGAATAAGCTGGTGGTTAGAATCCCATAGCAGGTAAGGCGATGCTCTTGTTGGTTCACTCGGTGTGTTTCTTCACTGTGTGCGTCTGCGTCTTAGCCAGGGACAGCCATGAGCTCTGTGCTCAACAAGCACCAGCTCAGTCACTCTGTGTGTGTGTGTGTGTGTGTGTGTGTGTGTGTGTGTGTGTGTGTTTGTGATGGACAGTGGCAGCTGCTAGCTGTCCTCATGTACAGTCACTCACAGGTTTTGTAGCCACGCTCAAAGCTCCAATGCCTTTAGAGTGTTATCCTCATTCACAGTAATCAACAACAGTGTCAGTCCACTGTTTATTCATCGAAACACAGAAAAAGCTGCATTCAAGGTTCCGCGCTTTAGGCCATTTTAGTTGACATAAAGTATATTTGTCTCAGTGAAGCTATATACCAGAAGTCCAAAACTCAGAGATAGCAAACATTGCTGCACAAATATAGTACAAATCCACTTTTCAATCACTTTTTTGCTGTCACATATCTCCAATCCCATTTGTATCCAATCTAGTCCAAGTTTCAACTTCTGTAACACAGAATTTTACCCAATATAGGACAGGATAGATTACCAGTCAAATACAGTAAGCTACAATATATGGTATGTGCATCTGAACCTTCTTTTCTCATTAATATGCTGTTTTACATGCAGATAAACAACATTAACAATATGTGTGAAGCATCACATACTGGAAAACAGCTGTCCATATTTTTACAAAGAAATGTACACACAGGCGTATTCCAACTCGCTACTTAACATGTATTTACTGTTACACTTTGATGCACACACACACACACAGAGTCCAGGAGACAGCCTTTGTGTCCACCTGTTGCCTGCCAGCCTGTATGTCCTGTTTTATTTTAGGAAAGGAATGGCATTTCAGTTCATTCGCTCCTTATCCATTCTGCTTTGGATGGAGTCAACTATTGTACTTCCCTTGGCAGGCACAGTTAGCATTACACATTGTTGTTAAGGAACAACTAGCGTTCTAAGACTTTTTTTAATTAGGTTTAACTGTCACTAGTTGTGACTGTTGTTTTGTATGAGGCTTCAATTGTATATTACGGACAATACCATCACTTGTGATAGTGAGGCTGCCGTTCATGATGCCATGCCCTTGTCTTTTGTCTTGTCATGTGCCAAAGCTAGTAGATGTAGTTTCTTGCCCAGTGTTTGTCTTTCAGTGGGTCCCTTCCTCTTTATCCCTTTTATACTGTACATTTGTGCAACTCTCATCTCCCTCCATCTTCATGTCTTAGATCAAACAACGCACGCACATATATATATATATATACAATATATATATATATATATATATATACACACACACACACACAAGCAGACCAGTATATGATTTTAGTAGTTCTTGTTCTTGTTGCCACTTCACACCACTAGGTGGTGCTGCCATGCAAGGTAATTTGTACTTCATGGCAGAATAAGAGTAAGCTTCTTTTTCAGCAGTATTTTTTTCTAATAAATGCAGCGCACCTCCGCATCTCAAACACATCTGAGGATGCAAACCCTGACAAAAACAAATACAAAACCCATTACATTGTCAAACTACTACTTTGTCATGGACCACTGACTCAGCAGTATAATTCTGGACAACTTTAGTACTGATACTCTGACTCCCTCTGCTGACACAAGTGTTCAACTGCTCTTGAATTAGCACCACAACAGTAAAATGTACATTGTGCAAAATACGTTTTGCAAACATGTTTAAAAAGATATTTTATTTATTTAAAAAAAACTGGATACTGCTTGTAGTCTGTTGGAGCCTGCTGGCATAAGGCTTCTGTCCTATGGGATTAATATTCTGCCTTGATTCAAAACTGAAAAAATAAAGTTCTGAAAGGTTGAAAACTCAAAATCTTACCAAAAAAAGTTTTGGAAGATCGAAAACTAAGATTTGCAAGCTTGCAAAATGTAAACAATAAAAAAAATCTCTGCAACCATTATGTTGTTTTTGAGTTTTCCTTCTTCAGAGTTTCAAATTTGTCAGTGTTCTCCCAGCGTATTAATTTGTTGTCCAGGTTTGAAACCTTGTAAATGGTGATCTGAAAACTGGTGTGCAAATGTGTGTGAAAAAAAGTTTTGAAACTCTGAAAATTGAGGTTCAAAAGGGCGAAACTTTATTACATTACATTTGCACTCCTATTGCAGACTATTTTTTCAGAACTGAGTTTAAAACACCCACTTTGCCGAGATACGCCTACACAGTTGCGAGCTAGCGACTCACGTGATTTGTGGCAGCGTTGTCACGCAGCTCTGCTCTGAAACTCAGAAACTCAGACTGAGCGAAAATGAAGTTTCGCAACCTCGGAACTTAAAAAAAAAGGCCTGCAGGCAGGGCCTTCTGCTCTTGGCCAAGCTTGGCTGTCTGCTGAAGTACGGTCCAATCACAAGTCATATTTACTGGATAGAGGGATTGACAGACTGCTCCGCCAATGACAGACGCGGACAGGTTACGTGTTCAGGAAGCACGGCTCCCTGGACGGGCTGGCTGTCTCCGTCCAAGCGGTGCATGGATGTGGAAAAGAAATCTGTAACGGGTAGTAGTTCAGGGCGGTTTGTTCATCAGCGCGATGTCACCCGTGGTGTTGTGTCGGGAGATGCAGTAACTGAACCAGCGGTGAGTAAGAAATAGTATAAATAACATGTAATTTGTTAAGCTATGAGGAGATGGAAAAGTCCGCTAGCCGTTAGGCTAATTTATGCTGCGTAAAATGCTTAACTTACAGTAAACTATCAATGGAGACTATCAACCAGACAAATCTCGACAGTTATTAAGCCAAAATGTATGCTTTTGTTAAATGTGATTATTCTATTAAACCACGTTTTATGTGTGGTAGTGCAGTCATTTTAAAGTTGACTTTACTGTAGTTAACCAGTAACAACTATTTGTATTGTTGTTTTTTTCTTTTATGGCCTAAAGCACTGAAGACAAGGCAGCATGCTGTGGTCATCACTCACAGGAGGACGAAAAGAAGAAGACATATATATTTGTGGACAGCTTCATCCTGGAGTTCATTGTTATTGTCTACAATGAATGAACAATGACCATTAACAGATGGGTTGCCATTCATCAGTTCATCCTCAAAGACACCTTTGGATGTAAAGGCAACTACTTTTTTTATTGAAAACTAAACTGACTCACAATAATCTGATTCAGCTGTCAAATGTTTTTAGGTGCAGCAAATCCAAGCAAGAACGATCTTGCAAAACACTTAGTTTCAACCTTTCAGAACTTTATTTTCAGTTTTGAATCAAGGAAGGATATTAATCCCATACTGTCCCAAGTGGTTTGCATTACATGCATACAGTAATCCTGTATGTACTTTAATTGTGGGGCATTGAATTACAATGTTTGTGTCATAACAGTAGAACTAAACCGCTGTTTTCTCTTCAGAGAGCATAAACACTAAGGCATGGTTATAGTTACTGGTCACATGTAATAAAGCTTGAAGACAAGGTCCCTGAGTGTGTAGAAATTTGACTTGAAATTTAATGGTAAGAGTCCTGAACCAAAAACAAAGCATGTGAAATAAATTGTGATGTTGTGCTTTAGTTGGCTCATGTTAGATAACGTTAGCTCGCCGGCTAACACCGAGCAGTTGACGTTATCCCGGTGCAGAATACTGTAGTTTAGTGGTCCGCAATAGGCTGCCTGCCTAGGCATAGGCGGCCACCAGCAATAGTATCTGGCCCGCGGCCAGATTGCTTTGATAGCAGAAAAATAGGCTAAATAAATTTATGATTGCTGGTGCTGAAATAGATCTAGCTACAGTTACTCACACAATCACTTCCTGTTAAGTGATTATACCTCTAAAATAAAAGCATGAGAACGTCTTTTGCAGCAATGCTTCATGTCGAGTTTATCAAGAGCTTTTACTTAGAAGAGTTCTCAAGGAAATTCAAGAGTCTCTGGCTTGCTTGACACACCTCTGAAAAAGCGTCAGTAAACGTGCAATTGGATTCTCCTGAATTTCCTCAGGGAAATGAAAATAAGTGTCCACAGGTTTATGAATGCGGATCAAATGCCGGAACACGCACACATTGCAGCACATGCTTTATTATGAGCATGTGCAAAAGTGTCCTTTTGTTCAACAAGGGAGAAAAAAAATATCCACTGTGAGTTGGAATTGATTTACAACCTACCTACGGGGAGTCCCGCACAGTACCGACTGAGCTAAACATATTGTACATATGAATATAAATAATTTGATGTTGTTCTGGCCCACCCTATAACAGCTTGAAAAAAATTGTCCCAATGCCAGACTTATTTGCCGACCCCTGCTGTAGTTATTTCGTTATTTTGCTTTCCACATTACTTCACAAGAAATGATGTAACGGTAAAAAGCAAATGTGGAGCAATTTGTTTATACTAGCCTTGGGCGGCCAGCCGTCTTTAGCACAGATCTAAATTACTGGTGTTTGCTTTGTAACGTTCAGTTTAGATTTATTGTTGTTTTACCAGTACTCAGACCGCAGCTTCTCCACTGTCTCACTTGCTGTAACTTATGTGACCCACATAATATACAGTAATGCATCATAATGGAAGACCCATTCAGTGTGGCAACAATGTCATTTAATATTCAGTCTAGCTCTCACCGTTTCCTTATCATCCAATACATTTAGCTGTGCTGACATTGCTGAGCCACCGGTGAAAGACTCACAAATAACGTTGGTTACTGAAAAGCAAAAAGGGCTTGTATCACGCTGGCTAAATGCAGCGAATGCACTCTTAAAACCGCTCTTCTAGTGGCCACTGAAAACAACATATTGCCCCTTTAAATACTTAACCCAAAGGTAACATGAGAGAGAGAACAGGAAAGGACCATGGACTGATCTCTGGGGTACTCTATGCCTGAATTGGGTAGTGAAGGATTTCAAAGTTTTTTCAAGGAGATCTAAAAGGGCACCATCTATGGTGAAGACTATGAAGATGAATCTGCTACAGGTGCATCGGGAAAAAAATAATATTGTGAAAAGTTCATTTTCTTCCCTAATTTAAATTAAAAAAGTGAAACTTTCATATAGTCTAGATATATTACGTATAAAGTTAATATGTTAATATATATATATATATTTGTTTGTTTTAATCTTGATAATTATGGCTTATAGATAATGGAAATCTCCATTCCAAAATGTATTAGAATTTTGGAATAAAACTATACTATAAAGTATATATTCCACATGCACAAGGGAGTCAGATAACTCTTTAAAACACACTGACCTCCTGGGCACTGCTGAAGGTGGCCTTGAGCAAGCCCCTGAACCCCCCAACTGCTCTGAGCGCCGCACTGATTGGCTGCCTCGTCACTCTGAACTCTCTCCGCGTGTTGTTCCATTTGCATGTGTTTCAGACTGTGTGTGTATACTAATAACAATAATAACACCAGAGTGAAAAAATGAATTTCCCCTTGAGGGATTAATAAAGTATATCTTCTTCTTCTTCTTTCCTGCTGGTTTCAGAAAGCCATATTTTATGACCTAGGCCTAAACTAGACAAAGTGTGTTTGAAAACTGAATGTTTTCTAGATGTCTAGGTTTTATATCACATTCTTCCTACATCATGTCAGTGACTACATTTCAGTATCCTATTAGACCCTGCTACACATACACAAAATTGCAATCTACATATTGTTTTAACACTTGGTTAACAGCAGTCCACTGGTCAGACCTCCCTCTCTCTCTAAACATGCACACACGCACACACACACACACACACACACACACACACACACACACTCATACCCACATAACACAGTTGAGTCATATCTGGTGTCAGTCAGTCAGCCGCCCCTCCCTCCCAACACTGTCTCAACGTGTCCTGCAATAATTAACCAGCTGCTGCAGTGTGCTACACTAGCTCACCTCCTAACACACGCACTGTACTCTGGACCTATCAACAAACACACACGCATACAAACACACACGCAAGGTACAAGTCCTCAAACATGGATTGACCCAGCTTCATTTGTCTGGAGAAGCCTGGCCAGGTAGGAGTGAATGAACGTTTGATCACCTTTCTTTTATGCTTCAATTTGTTTCAATGCAAAATTCATATGACTTAAATTTTAGGTGCATTAACTGTTTATGTGTGTGGGTTTCAATAGCATGAATAACTATTTCCTAATTTTGATAAAATAATGCAACTAATTTTACTGGTCTGCTATACTTTAATTTGGTAAGCAACACACCAGATATGTTGCCTAAAAAAGTTGCCTAAAAGTAGATGTGTAACAGAACCCATTAGGGGGCACTATACTAACATTACCTAGTTTACTTAAGGTCAAATCTGTGCATGTGAGTGAGGAAGAGCATTTGTCCCGTCGTACAAAGATAGAAAGGCAAGGGCGAAAGAGAGGCAGCGAGAGAGAGATTTGGAGTGGCAGGAAGACAATAAAGGGAGAAGCTGGGTGTGTCATGGTGTACCTTGGCAATTTTCCCGCTGGCTATGTTTTTCCGGCCCACAATTTTATAAAAGCTTGTATCTTATTGCGTACATACACTGCACCCTCTGCTCCGCCCACCACATGCGTGTGCTGGTTTGGCTTTATGAGAGAAATTCATAATGACAGCATGAATAGTTCTACAGCTCACTTCTGATAGTGCCTCTTTGAAAGTTGAGTTCAATCAAGCTTACAATGGCCTTTAATTAACATCTTGCATACCCTGCATTTGGAATGTATTGCTCTACATTTGAGCCCATTGGTGGTAAATATCTAAGAACTGTCTTGGTTTTCTATCAAGCCTCATGAGGTCATGGTGTAGACTTTTTGCCACCAGTCAATCAAACCTGAACTTAAACACACATACCAATACCTCGCTGGAAGTATAGTGGAACAACCTCTGAATAGGGGGAAGTGCCCATTGACTTTGCAATGTTGACCATTTATGAGTAGTTCTCTTGTGATGGCTGTTGGCATATGATTCACAAATCACACACACACACACGCACAAAAGCAATATGTAGACATGCACCTTCTCTGCTGCTCAGGTGTCTTCCATTTTTCCCTGTTAAACCTTTTTCCTTCTCTGAATCAACGGTCTTACAATAGAGGGTGTTGTATGTTATACAATAAAGTCCCTTGATGCAAATTTGTGACTTTGGGTTATGTGAATAAAATTGACTTGACTTGACTGTGCACAATAACACATACAGTTCTGATGTATTTGTTCCAGGGGATCTTAAAATCTGCATGTTGAGGCTTGAAAGACACACAGTGAAGTGCCCTCATCGGTTCAAGTTAAAGATAAAAGAGAAAGCTGTGAATCTTTGGACTTCTTGCACATGGTGTAATCGGCACATTTATCCAGTCTAACGCTTCTTCAGTGCTTTTTTACTGTATTTATTCTGCAATGAAGAAGCTTTTATTAACCTTCATTAACCTTTTGCAAAACTACATCTGCCCTTCCCCAGCAAAGTCTGCTCAGACACAAACATGGCGTCACTGTGTACAGCCCAGATTTACAAATGAGTAAGTGAGCAGCTCCAAACCAGTAGACGGTAATTGAGTGCTGTGATCAAGTGAATTAGATCCTGTACCTGGAAAGGTGCCCTTGGATCCCTGTTAAAATCTAGAAAAATAAAAGGCAGATTTAAGTGTTTCTCAGGCATGCACCATTCAGACCTCTGACCTGACTGACCTCTGTTTATCAAAATCAATTTATCACACAGTAAATTAAAGGATAGAGCTTTAAATAAAAATAGAGAGGTTACATGATAAAATAATATGATGGAAAGAATTAAAATGAATAAAAAATTAAGGGAGCTTATAAGCAAATAAACAGGTAAGCAATGCAATTTGCAGCTAAACAAGTTAGACAAGTTAAAGAGACTAAGTTAAAGATTCCTATCTGAATTTTAAGCTCACTCATCACTTAGTCCCACTCATAACTCTGCCCTTGTTATATGCTTTGTACAGGTATAAGCAGAATACCTTGAGTCAGTAAAGTGTAATATTAGTTCCACTTTCCTCTCCCTAAGCTAAACATGAAACAAACATAAAAAATATGCAGCTGTTCCTAGTACAGTTGCTGCTGTCTGACAAACATTTAGCTTGTTCTTTTCCTGATGATTTTATTGATTTTGCTTAAGTAAAACTTCTGTGCTTAATCTTAGTTGCCACAACCTGTTCACTGCTAGCCATGAACATATGATATTCATTCACCCTTTGGGCACTTATGGGTACTTATTTAAGGGGTTTGCACTGATCCTATACATTCTATCATTATTATTATGTATTAATGACACTTTTTCATTCTGAACAACTAACTTGTAACTTACAGTCGAATTACAAAGAAGGTGTTCTCACTTTTACATGTTTAGAATAAAAAGCACATAAGAATTCATCATATGTTAATTACATTAGACATGTTATCATTATGTGGAATGCCATTTCACATGTAATTTTGTGAAATGTAAAACATCACATGTGATTCCACACGGTCCACATGCCATATTGGCACATGCTTTTTTTGGACAATGACAATGTGGGATTTACTACATGTTGCGTACTGCACCTTTAAATTTTGTTGTTGCTGGTGTAAAATGGTTCATCCCTCTGTACAAGAGTGAGCTGTCAGTCTAATAGGGAGTGGAGGCCTGCTGGGATGACAACTGCTGAATACCTGAGATATTTCTTAGCAGCAAACAGGCTGAGACAGAGAGAGATCGAAAGAGTGAAAGAAAGGGACAAACAGCACAGACTGCTGTGTCATTCAGAAGAACAGAGGGAGAAAGATTTAATTAACAAAAAAGAGAAGCCACATGGATATTCCAACAGGCGCACAGGCACAGGCTTCAGTGTCTCCGACAGAAGAATAAACAAATGGTTGGGTCTACACTGTCATCACTGGTTACTGGGTGGAGTACTGTTATTAAATCTCTTGGAGACAAAAAAAGAAAGTGAAAGAGTAAAGGCACAGCTAGAGAGAGAGAGCGAGAGAGGGATAAATATAACACAAAAAACTTCAGAGACAGAGCAAGAGAGAGAGGAAATAGATATTTAAAGCGCAGAAAGAAGAAAGACAGAGACAAAGAAACAGATTTAAGAAGAGAGCTCTGATTTGCCATGTTAGAGAAGGTAAGACTCCAATTATATTGTTTATTTTTGGAAGGAGTGACACCGTGCTGGCTGGGCAATTGCAGTGCAGTTTAATTCCTGTGCAGCTCCTTACTCCATGTTGACATAATGCTTCTCAGGTGTCTGTTAAGGAACATGTACAACAGTAACACGCATGCAGAAATACCATTCAACAAGTCGGCAGATGTAGCCCGTGTGTGTCTATGGTGTGATTACAGTAGCTGTTGTTGTGAATGATGTGTTCATTCATTTTTTTCTCTCTGCAGTAAACAAAGATGACTGAAGCAGCACGTTTCCAAGTGATCCAGGCAGGGGACAGGAGGAAACTGTCCAGGTGGGTCACTTTATATGCAGCTGAGACTTAGTTTTAGTACAGTCCGGTAAATGTTACATATAGACATTAAAGCTGGGGCAGGCAACCTCCCTGCAGGCCTCCCTCCAAAACCACTCCCCCAAAACATATTTTTATGTGTAATGAAGTGCATGCAGGTAGCTATGTAGACAGGCAGGTAGGCCAGCCAAGAATGCAATAATTGACTGTGCTTATTACAGTCCTGCGAAAGCTACAGATATTGATTTATCGATTGCTGTTGAACGTAAACAGAAAATGCTTCTGAAATAACTTGTCTACCCCAGCTTCAATAAGCTCAGTGATAAGCAAACATGATTGTTGTCTTGTTTTCCCTGAAGAGACTATAGCAATTACTCATAAATCAGCCATATTTGGACCATGAATACGAGAACATTACAGTTACATAACTTGTGTGGTGCTGCTCTGTGCTATGTAATGATGTGCAACACCATGTACTCAGTCACTCATTGCTGCTGTTTTCATTGCAGAGCAGAGTTTCTCTCACTGCTGAGAACCTACAACTACTTCCTAAAGGACCAAACTCAGCTGCACCTCAGTTACTCCCAGGTATCTTATAATCGAATTCTTAAAATTTCCTGTTTTGTTTTAAATCAATTCATATTTTCTCCCAGCCAGTCCTGTTACTGCCTCTTGAAGTTTGTCATAACTTTGCTGGACGATTCACAGGAGAGTAGACTGACCATGAGAAGCTTAAGTAGTGTCTTCAGAACTCTTATTTATTAGCTATTACATAGCTGCTTTTGAATTTGGGCCATAAAGTGGGATGTAAATTGGTTTTATGGCCAGAATTATACACCGTACAGGTGTCTGTGGGTCTGTCTCTGTCTGTAACAGGGTGCTGATGGAGTGGTGGTGGTGGAAGGGTTCCTGAACATCTCCTGGGGAGTGCGAAGACCCATAAGGCTGAAAATACAGGACGAAAAGCAGATGATTCCCTTTGCTCTTCCGATGTCGTCTGACCCAACCAGTCCAGTCAGCCCGCTCGAAAACGAGAGGTTTGTTTTTATGTCAACAACAAGGAACAAAATACAAAGAGCTTTGGAACCTTTGCATTCACAAGCCCATGCTTATCTGGCCATCAGGCTCACACCTCTTTTTGCCAGATATCCATTTTGCAGAAGGAATTGTCATATTTGTTTGACCAGTTAAAACTGGTATAGAATAGAACACAAATAAATATGCGGCTCTCTACATGAGAGACACTGAGTATGCTAAATTTCTCCGAGCTAAAAAAGCTCCAAGTAAAAAGTCACAGTGTCCTTCATGCAACATATGATAAACATTTGTGTAAATCAAATGTTTCATGCCAAGATTAAAGCATGTAAAATTTAACCGCCGTTCATTTCTACATGCAGGAAATCCGTTTTAAGTGTCTGGGACAATTCTTTCTCTTCTTTGCAGGGGTATGACACGATGGGGAGAATATGTTGACCTTCACCAGATTGATGAGATGGCTGAGACAACACAGGACACAGTGGTCAACAGTCCTTTACCAGGTTGGTTTTTATTTTCCATAATGTTTCTTTTTCTTTCAAAGACATGCAATCAACTCATTGATTGTTTTGAAACCTCATTTTTCACATACAATCGTGATTTATTTTTCTGTTTGGTTTCGCAAAAATGAAACAAGAAAATAGTGTAACACATGTTGAATATGAGACATTTTAGTCATGTGTTTCTGCACACTCCAAAGGCCCAGTTGTTTATGAGACCACCACACTGCGTCATGTGAGGCGTAAGAACTTAGAGCTGGAGGCGGAGTCCAACCTGTTTCGCTGTATGAGTGACGCCTCATTGGTCAAGAGGAGGAAGGGGAGGGGCATGTCAGCAGCACAAAGAGAGAAAGTTAGACAACATCGCTTTTCTATCAATGGACACTTCTATAACTATAAGGTAGGTTTAAAATGTTCTTCCTGCCAAGCTCAATTCTCCTCTCCCTTTCCATATGTCTCACTTTTTCTCTCACTCCCATCTGTGCTGTAGCTCACCAAATATCTCGTTGTTTTCTACAGACCTCTATCTTCACTCCGTCCTTTGGTACTCCAACTAAAGTTCGTATCTCCAGCAGGATGACCACAAACCAGGTCATTGAACAGCTATTAAACAAGTTCAAGGTGAGTCAAAATGCAGGACACATCACTATTGTATAAAAAGGCACAAGAAATATATATATATACATAATTTATTTTTCTATATTTCTACTCCACCACATTATTTGACAGCTTTAGTTTCTAGCTACTTTTTAGATTACTTTTATTATTCATTTTTCATACCTTTCCTGTCCAATTAAAACCATGTATCTCCACATTTGGTGATTCAAAAAACAAAAATGATCCTGCTTTGTAAGCGAAATATACTATTTAAAAAAAGTTGGATACTCTGAACAAAACTGAAAACAGGGCTGAGGTGCAGGTGTGTGAAATTGTATTCATTGAATGCATTAGTGTGTGAAAACTAGTTAGGAAGCAAGCAAAGAAGTCTAATCAGTCAAAGTAATTGATAAATGCTTGAAATAAATAGCTACAAAAAATTTAATTGTGTGAAAATGTACATTACCACTTTTATATAATTAATAGTGTTATACATTTAATACATGTTGGAGTTGATACTTGACAGGGCTGTCAAGACCAAAACAGTATTTGAAGTAGTTACACACATGGTTCGAATAACGAGGGGGATTGGGGGGGTTTGACCCTCTAAAGGTTCGTTCACACTGAAAGCGAAGTTTTCTTCGCCCCTCTTTACTCGCGCGAGTTTGACCGCTGGACACTAAGCGAATAAACATAATCCGCAAATACTACAGCTAAATGAACCCAAAGTAGACATTTTACTGTGATTTAATTGCAATAAACGGATAAAACTGATGCTGAAATAACTACAATATGATGCTGATTTATTTTTGGCATATGAATTCATGCTTTTTCAGGTCTGTCAGCAAGTCAGCAGGACAACAACTTTTAAAATGTTTTCTGAATGTAGTTCGGATCAAGCTGGGCTATGCTATGCTAACTTGTTCACAGTAAAGTACAACGATAGCTGGAATAAAGTTACAGACACATATTTTCTGAACTCACCAGGTAGTTCAACTTCCTCGCTTTCTTTTCTCAAAGTAATGTCCAGTCCGAGAAGTGTCCAGCTGCAGCCTGCAGACAAACATGACGAAAGTTGAACTTCCACTTATATTACCTCCCTGAAGCCACCGCACACAAAATGTATTGACATTTATCTTGGCCGCTCTGCCCTCGCAGAGCCGTTAAATAAAAACAAATAAGATAAGCGTTAACGTAGTAATCAGTATACTATAATTATATATTATTATTATAGTATATTAATACTAAAATTCCTGCAAATGTTTATTTATAATAGCCTAATGATAATAATAAAGCAATGTTTCAGTTACCACTGTTGTTGTATATTTTATTTGTTCCAAAGTGATTTTAAGTTTCACAAACCAAGAATATTCTGTACATCACGAGCCAGATGTAACTTGATTTAGGTTAAAACTTTACATTACTGATAATTCAATGCTAGAATAACGGTACGAACACTATCGTTCAGCTGTTGCTGGACATGTCTGCTATGTTGGCCGCAGCGGTCTGTGTGACTGGGCCTGGGGGAGCTAACCGGCTGCCGGCAAGCTAGCTATTCCTGACAGCCCCCCGAAGAATATTAATCTTACCCTAACCATCACAGGGGTGAATGCCTTAAGTTATTGATTGTATGCATGTCGACTGGTTAACCCTATCTGCTAGCACGTTGCCGTAAGGCCGTGCTGTGCAGCCTCCGGTAACATAACTGCAGCTATATAATATTGACACCCGTCGGAGCTTCTCAACTCCGAAAACATTTGAACACATTTTCGATTAGCCGTCAATTTTTGTAAAACTGCTGATATTCGAAATCTACAAAGTTGACTTCTCGCCTCAAAACTTCTCAGAAGTGTATTTAAAGTTCTGTTGTTGGCCTCTAAAGAACAAAACGCTTTGCATTAGGATCTATACTGTACGTGAGCCAAGATTAACATCATCACGTTTTGTGTGCGGTGTCTTCTGGGACAAACCATATTTGGAAGTTCAACTTCCATCAACTTCCGTCACATCTGGTTAGGTCTGCGGGCTGCAGCTGGATATACTTGTCCAGACCACCACACGCTAGGGGAAACAGTGTCAGTTAATGTCAGTAGTGAGCTATCTAGCTGCTTTAATACACTTAACTTTCCTACCTTCAGAGTTTTGTAATTAGCATTTATTTTACTTTAAATGTGTTATGTGATGTTAGCTAGCTGATAACCCACCCTCATTCCACTATATCATTTCATATTTTATGTAATTGCTATCCAACACTGGTGCTTAGGCATGAGCAGTGAAATTGAGGATTAGTTATAGTAGATACACATTTTGACATCAATATAGAGTTTATTATATAATTTTAAGTATTTTGTGAGTCTTTCTACAATATGCATGATCTTTGTTTTCACTGTGGAATTCAGGAGTTTTACCAGGCTAGGTAAATGTTAAAATCCAGGTTTGTTATTTCAAATGTATTGTTTTTTTTATATAGTGCCATGGAGCAGGTTTTGACTGTACTGTTTATTATTATTTGGGACCCAAAAATTTCCAATTCCCCAACAGTGTACTGCTTTATTGAACGCAGATTACATTTCATTCACAGTCAACATGAGATATTTGCTAAAAAGAAAGTTAGATATGATACTGCAGACTGTATTTTATGATAGTGTCTTTGGTTCTGGTGCAACATTGTGTGGGTCTGTTTTGAGTGGTCATGATGGTCTGCTGTTGTGTGTCTGACCTGCTGGCAGTTTTGCTGTAGAATAGTGACCTCTGACTAAAAAAGTTGTGGGGCACCCATCAACTGGTGTAATGAATTTGATTTATCATCGTCTACAGACTGCACACATTAGTTAAATGAGAAAGGATATTGTAAGCATTGTAAGATTTTAGTTTACTGAATCCCTCTCTGTGCTGTACTGGGTTTTATTTTTGGCCTGGAAAAAAAAAAGTTGACCCCCCCAGTTGTCACTGTATAATTCACACCCTGGTTACACAACTACAGCAGTACAATGCAACATACACATAAATGCCCCAGAAATATTAATCCAGAAACATCATTTATAATACTAATAGGAACCATTTTCTGCACAATGAGTAATTTTACTTTTGATACTTTAAGTCAATTTATGCAGGAGTTGTAATGTTTTTACTTCTTAACCCCAACTGGGTGTTCACCCAGTTAATTGTGCTTGTTCAGTCTTTAGTAGATTACACAGCTATTTTCAAAAATTCCAATTAAGACAAAACATTTATTGTTACCAGTTGATATATTATAATTCATAATAATAGACCAAAATATAGACTGTGAAGTATTGTGATTTATTAAATACAAATAATAGACCTCAGACAATCCTTGCTGAACAAGGATTTACAAGGATTGTTCTTCTCTATCTTCTTACAGATAGAGAACGATCCCCAGGAGTTTGCTCTGTACTGTGTCCATCAGAGTGGAGGTATGGTTAGTCTGCAAATCAGAGTTATACACAGTAAAAGAAATATTTAGAATGTATTTTAATGTATAGCATTTGGTGTGTGTGTGTGTGTGTGTGTGTTGTCCAGAAAAGAGGAAGCTCAGTAACAGAGACCTGCCCCTATGGGAGCGCATACTACAGGGTCCCTCTGATGACATCATGAGGATCTTTTTGATGGACATGGACGAAGAGGAAGTTAGCAATGATGTGAGTACTCTAGCCCCGCCTCTCGAGGGGCTGAGGTAGAGATAGTAATATTAAAACATTGTGCACACTGCTTCGTTTGAGTTTACAGAGAGAATATTTTTTCGTTATCAAGAATGATGGTATTTGTCAGATGTTGCCAACACCAGGACATTTTTCTTGTGCCACTGATGTAACGGACATACCATAATTTAAATGAAAGTCCATCTCTAACTGGGTGGCCACATAAATGTGAAGTATGTTCACATATATAATTGAAGAAACGTAACAGTTTAGATTACAGCCAGCAAGTTTTTTCCATAAGGATTTTTAATTACTATATTCATTGCTGAGTATGAAGGCAGGAACAATGGCTAACAGTCTATTATCTAAATATTCTTAACAACAACATTTTTAAAATGAAGTACTTATCATTGAAGAGTGTTTTTAATTTTTTTTATGATATTGTTGTTGCTAGGAAACAAAGTATTAGGCTTAGCCGTGGATGAAGGGTGTGTCTTTATAGCTCTAACTGTAAAATAGTTTTACAGGTTACATTTATGTGCTTAAATAGAGGTCTGGTAAATAACTTTCCATTGTTTACCCCCTATTCACTGTAATTACAGTTTTGTTTTGTTTTGTTTTCTTGTTGTTGTTTTTTGGGTTGGGGGGATTCAGTGTCTGCTGGTACCCTGTTTTTCCATTGTAATTATTCAATATGTACAGCGAAATTTAAAAAGTAATTTTTAACTTCTAGGTCCCCCCTTAACCCAAATGTGTTACCCCCTTGTTTTCTTCTGTTCCCATTAAGACAGATAGCAATTGAAAAGAAGGCCTGTTTAGCATGTATTTAACCTCTAGTGACGTCAGTGCATCAGAAAAAAAAAGATTTAGTATTTGAGAGTTACAGCATTATATATTTTTCCTTAGGGTATACAAAATGTCTTTAAATAATACTCAGCATCCAGTATTTAATTTTTTTCTCCTCTCCTCTCCTCTCCTCTCAGGTAGCCCAGTATCTGAACCTGGAACTTCCTATCCTGCAGCAGTTTCTGCTGAAACTCAAAGAGGAGGAGAACAGAGAAATACAGAGCGTCATTGGCAAGTCAGTATGTGATCTTATACACCTGAAAACATTCTTAAAGGATGCCATTAGTTTCATTTTCTTTAATAAGTCATGTCATCTTAAGGAGAATTGACATCTACAGAGTCATAATGAAATGTTAAATGCGTAAATGAAATAAACTCTGCAAGAAGTTTACTGAGAAAGCAAAGCCTTTGTTAAAGACCTGTGACCTGTGTCAGACATTACAGCCATAATATGAAACATCTGTATGCTCGAGCCGCAGGCTGCAACGACCAATCATGTAGTTTGACAGTGTGCGGTTCACTACCCTCTTCTGCATGACTTCATTCAGCAGACACTTCATTTTAAAGTGTTTAAATAACAAAATATTTTGATACTTACTCATGGTGTGTATGTGTGAATGTCTTTGTGTGTGTGTGTGTGTGTGTGTGTTTGTGTGTGTGTGTTTGTGTGTGTGTGTGTGTGTGTGTGTGTGTGTGTGCATGTGCCAGGTACCACCACCAGCACAGACTGCTATCCCATATGCTGAACTGTAAGACATCCCCTCACATTGAGACCAGTGTCTGATGACTGCCGATCTGAATCACTGACACAGGATCAGTTACAAGCAAAACTCATATTTAACTTCATAATTACAGTTAATGATGCAAAGGTTTGCATGTGAAACATAAAGGTGAAGATGATTTTGGAACATACCACATGACAACCCTACAGATGAACAACAAAGAAGTGACAAAATACATGGTACTTTCTCAAGTCTTACAAACTGAGTCACTTATATCAATTTTATTTGCTGTATTCCTTCATTTTTTTTAGAGTTTGTAAAATAAGCAAGATGCTACTGTAAATAACTGTAAATCAGTGTTGTGTGTTCATTAATAAATATGAGTTGTGGGACCAGCATGACCCCTTATGTTTTGTGCTTTATGTTTGTGGAGTGTACCGCAGGTATTTTTCAGACATTAACTAATACTCAGTAAATTAATCTACATACATAAATGTATGAAATGATTAAGACAATTTGGAAATAATTTAATTGACTACCAGCATGGGTACTTATTCCTTTAGGTTGGTGCCAATAGTGTCCCTTTTGCACCATAATAAATAAATACATAATAAAAGAAAGAAAACAATAAAATAGTAACTGTTAGATTATGGGAAATTTGAAATTTTATGACAGCAGGGGGCGACTCCACTGGTTGCAAAAGAAGTCAGATTGCGTAGAAGTCTTTCATAAAATGACCCTTTGTGCAGTGTGACCAGCTCCACCATCTTGTCTAAACATGGTGGCAAGATGGCAACAGCCAAAATGCCAAACTCGTGCCTTCAAAGTGACTACAAACCAATGGGTGATAACTATGTTTGCTTAACTGCTTTTTTATTTTTCCTGCCTGTTTCTGTTTTTTGCCTGCTTGCCTGCTCTCTTATGGATTTGTTTGCCTCTGATATTCTCCAAGGAGACCGGTAAAGGTTATTTTACCTTACCCGTTTCGTCCCTGAAATAGCTGTTGACCCAAACATCTACTACCAGAGCCTCACTGAGAGGCTGCTGCTCCATTCATTCATTACAAACTCACTTTCAGCAGCCCAACTTTGTTCCAAAGATACCAAAGATATCAGGCGGAGTGTTGGGGAAATGTGTCTAAAATTATCCACAAAACAGATTATTTATAGTTGTTCAAATGGAGCAGCCATAAAAAACAAGCTGATACACAATATGTATGATCGGTCAGACAGAGTGGAACAAGAAGATTTTTCCAACTCTGTGTATGTGTGTGTAAAACAGGAGACTGCTTACAAGTAGGAAACACTGTCATCCTAATAGTTAAATCATGGTGTGGTGTAGAGGGAGCATTTCTGCCTGGGCTGTTTAGTGGCAAAGACTTTTTAGACGCTTGCCAGCCCACCAGACAGCCTCACATTACCCAGCACACAGTATAATTTTCCTCTGATATGATGAATGACCAAATGGGAATTAATGGTAACTGGTTGTTTTATTGAAGGATAGAGTTTCAATGTGATGACCAAGGAACCCAAACTAGTATGCTCAGAAATGGAAAGAGCATGTGGCATGGTGTGGCTTTAACTTTTGAACTTCTGGCAGAGATCCACAGATGTTGGCTGGGTGATACCCATCTCAAAAGAAAATTCAGTCTCCATGCTTGGTCATTAAGTTTTTTACAGTTTTCACTTTTACCGAAGTGCTAAATAACCAAATAAAATTTATCTTTATCTATTGAGCTTTAAAACTGAGGAAGGGGGTTATTTTTATTGTTTGAAATATAGAAAATAATCTTCTCTGCTCAGTGAACAATTCCTACAATCAAGGTAATAAAAAGTATTATTGTAGGTCATTTGGAACCTTGAGAAACTTTTCATTCTTTCTTTTTTAAAATCTATACACGGAAAATATTAATACAACCTCCAACTTTTGGTTAGTTCCCATCAGGCAGGAGAAGCTACATTTTCAATTTAAACCTTTGTGTGTAGATGAGCGCATTATGTACTGTTTATATTTTGTTTGTGACCACAGTGGATTAGGAGGTCTTTTGTAACTGATCAACATCTCAGTCAAATGACTTCAGTAAAGAAGAGCAGCTTGTCCATCAAATGATCCAATGCATTATCAGCGCTTTCTGATTAAGAAATCAGTCATATACACGTACACACGCTTATCCTTTTGTTTAGGAGTCAATATATTGTCTTTACAGCAAGACTGTTTACAATTTCTCCCTTTCTGGCTGTATAAAAGGAAAACTGCAACTTTTACAGTCACTGCTGGCCAGCTAAAACCTTTCCAAGCTTCTCCAAGCAATCTTCGACGTGAGGAAGATGAACCTGTCTTTAGTCTGCTGTACTGGCCCTGCTGTTGGTCCTTTCAGCTGTTCCCCTTTAAATGTTAAAATGTTAAGAGAAAGTAAATAAAAAGTGATAACATCTTTGACAAACTGCAGATTGCTTCAAGCATCCAGAGCTGTGTACTCAAAGAAAACAATGACTTCAACTCATTTTTACTTATTTTGGGAAAGCCTCCTAAAAGGCCATTTATGGCTTTATGAGCCCATGGGCCCGTTTAAATGATTCTAACTGCCAGGCACTAACAACACCACACCTCTCAAAACTATGCTTACAGCAAACAGTGCTTTTCAGCACACATGCTTCTGACTTGAGTCGTGAAATTAGACGGCAAACAACCTACACAATAACCACATAATAAAAGTAAAAATAATATACACAAGGGCATTAAATAAATGCATAAAAGTTGAACTTGAACTTACCAAGTAGTCATGGCGGTACGTTCATTTGTACTGCTTGTTGTTCACTTTGTGTCTCTTGCAGGTGTGACCACATGAGGAAGCTAACTGATCTTTCTCACCACAGGTGTTCACAACACATCTCATTGCACAATGGGCTGTCATGTTTGGTGACCGAGTCGTTGAATTTTAGGTAGGTAAAATTTTTTAGTTAAAATTTAGCTTAAAATTTAGTTACATTTTAAGAGCCTTACCATTTAGACATAACCTCAGGAATTCTGGAGGCAAATAAAGGTATGCTTGATTTATTCAGGGAAAAATGCCAATAATGTGTCCTCACCTGCTCACATCGTGCTGATATCTGTGCCAACCAGTATGTTCTACGTGTGAATTTGTGCATCTATTTACCATGCTGCCCACATATTGTGACTTATGAATTGACTTAGCTAGTTGTTAGCTACAAATAATATTCTTTAAATTAGTGTTTCCACAAAATAAAGTAAATGTTTTAAATTAAATTAACTTCCACCAGAATATGGTTGATGTTTGGAGTAATACAATACATGGGCACCATGGTAAATATATGCACAAATAAACAAGAACTTTTGGTCTGCATATCAATTTATTTTATTTTATTTTTTTCTCTTGGAATGCCTTCACATCAGCTTTCAGAGCATACACTATTTCCCCCATAGGAATGACATGTCTAATACTGATATCAGGATCAATGCAATGAGTATAAAAAAATCAGTAAATACACCATTTAATCCATTGTCTTACATTCATTGAAATGCATTGAAATTTGCATTGGAATTCATTTTTGCATTGAAATTTATTTTTAAGGCCTTTCTACTTGAAAGGAAGGCATTTCTGGAGAGAGCTGGAGAAAAAAGTTCATAAAGGAGACATTCAAACTCATATCATGCATGCCATGCCATGCTTGAATTTTGAGAACAGATTAATGCTCTGAAGTCACAATGCAGGACGAACATGGGCTGGGTTCTTTGTTATGACTAATCTCTTATCATTCTTTTCAGACATTTGAAAGAAACAAATTAATACAAATCTGCTTTCACAAGATACTGTATCTCCAAAACTTCATGAGTGGCAATTGTATGCAATCATATTATTGATTCAATTATATAGAAATAGCACCAATTCAGTAAGTATTAATATCCAAATGAGTCTTTTTTACCGGATTTCAATTATTAAGCCATATTGTCAAGTGTCAGTATACAAAATAAGAATAAAAATAAACCTCAAGCCCCAGATCATTTTCACAACATCAACAAAAATCAACATCTGCTGTTGGCCATTTTTTCCAAACTAATTTTGTTGAAACCACAATGTGTCGTTGTTATAAGTCTGTCATATCGTCTATCATTCCACACATCCACCGCTTAAAAAGCAGCTGCAAAACA
This sequence comes from Micropterus dolomieu, assembly GCF_021292245.1. NCBI lineage: Eukaryota > Metazoa > Chordata > Actinopteri > Centrarchiformes > Centrarchidae > Micropterus > Micropterus dolomieu. Next base: position 21,339,930 of record NC_060162.1, on the reverse strand, counting down.
TTTATTCAGAAAGAAAAAGATTGTATCAAAATGTAACAAGGTAGTCAAAGCTATAAAGCTCAACTACAAAGAAGGAAGCTTCCTGCACCTGTGACCCTGCAGCTCATGTTTGTTGTTGATGGGGTTGAGAGTCACCTCAAAGTAGCACTTCACTTTCTGCGGAGGGGAAACAACAACAGGTATTACATAGCAATTAGGACAGCTCCTAAGTCTAACTTAATGGGAAAAGCAGTTGGCAATTTTCAGCTTTGGTATTGTGAAAGAATATAAGACAGAAAAGCATGAACGTAAATGTTGAGAGCAACACACGGAGCTAAGATAAGATAAGATAAGATATAACTTTATTAATCCTCTGTGGGGGAAATTTAAGAAGCTGAGGATGGGTGTGTCAAAGGAATTATTGCTGATTTGAATATAACTTTATAAACACATACAAACGCACACACACAACGGATTTACCTTTTTCTCAAAACTGCAGCTGTCCAAGGCATGGTTTTCAGTCTTGAGACATTTGGTTTTTCCCAGGACTGCATCAATCTTAAAGTTGATCATACGTGTCACCTAATAAGATGAGCGGACAAGAGGACAGAACTATTGGATGTTGTGACACTGCAATAAGATTACATTGTGGTGACACAGTGTTTTGCATGTGCATTCCTTTTGTTTCTGAAAGATGAATCTAACCTGACTCTCAGCAGCGTTTATGGAGACCAGTTTGAACATCTTCTTGCTTTTGGAGTGTGTGTTGAACATCTTCACAGCATGCTGGGTTGCCATCTTAACATCGGCTGCCTCCGGACTCCTCTCAGACCAGCCACCCAGGAGCACTTTTTCTATGAGAAAATGAAACACATACACAAGATAAATTTCACATAATTGCATGATGGCTATTGGTGTGACGACAAAGATTAACATAATACAGTGAAACACACCCATTCGTACACATGAAGAGGTACATTATTGACCCTGTGCAATTAAAAGCGCACCCATACTTACACGAATGTACTCACAGGCACACACAATCAGTCCGCTGTTAAATGTTTTGGTTGTGTGTGTTCCCTTTGGGGTTTTTATGCTCCTTCATCCTGAAAATTTGCTGTGTCAGTCCAGAACATCAGTCAAGGACTTGGAAACTGTAAGACCACCAAACCCTGGATTCAGCCAGTTTTACACAAACGCTTGTTTTACACTGCCAAACCCACTTCACTACTCTGCCAGACCAAGTCTCAGTCATCAGGCCAAGGATTTAAAGCAGGATTTCTCATGGAAAGGGATACAGAATTTAAAGAAAACCGTTGCAATAGTCTTGTACTTTGGGCGGCCCAGTCAATCAAAAATTATTCTGGTTTTGCTTGATGCAGTTTTTATCCACACCAATAGTGGGGTAACTCCAGGGATGGCATTGTTGGTGAGTCTGTCAGTCCACCACTTTGATCCAAATTGAAATATCTCAACAACTATTGGATGGATTGACCTAAACTGCATGGTGTGTAGAGGATGATTCTACTGGCTTTACTGATCCCTTGACTTTTCTATGTCTTTTTTTTATTTTATTGAAATTTCTTGACAATTGATCAGATTGCCGTCGAATTTCATACAGTTATTCATGGTGCCTAGAGAATGAATCGTAAAAAATTGGTGATCACCAGACTTTTCAAATACTGGCTAGTTTTCACTTACCAGGTGAAATATCTCCATTAGTTTTCTAGATGGATTAGCACAAAAAAACTGTACAGATACTCTTCATTCTTAGACAATGTACCCTACCAACTTTAGTGATCCCATGACTTTTCCTCCAGCACTACCAGGAGGTTGACCTTTTTAGTTTTGTGTTAAATGTCTCAACAGCTATTTAATGGAAAACCATTGAATTTGGTACAGATATGCAGGGCCCCATCAGGATGTATTGTTAGAATTTCTGTGATTCCTCTACCATCTGTCTTGTGATGCTATCAACCTCTGAATGCAATTCTTTGCTAATTAGCAAATGTCAGCATAGTAACATGCTAAACAAAGATGGTAAACATTTTAGCATTGACATTGTTGAGTACTGACTCTGTTTCTCTGCTCAGTAAAACTATTTCATTAAGAGAAGCCACTGATGTGTGATGATGAACAAATATGGTGAATGGGTACTGAGTGGCCCTGATGGATAATTTTTCATTCCCAAACACACCCAAATCAATGAAGTAGCATCGGACCAGTGACGACTTCCTCTGACTGCTGGCTATGCCAAACTTTCTGAGTCATTGTACCCAACCAGACAGGAGTAGAGAGTCACTGTCTGTGCGTTATGTGGGTGTGCAGCTCGCTAATGTGCGCATGACATTTTGTCAGTTTCTTTACACAAGTCAACAAGGCACTATTGTGGAGCTCTGACTCAAACTCAGCTGGTTACACCTGTTGGCAGGCGGAGTGTCATTGTGCAAAATATAGCACACAGCAGAACCACATTACACAACAGTTCTAGATACATCAACATCATGTGCAGAGCAGTTGTTGTCGTGTGATAAAGGATTTAAACTATTCTGATAGCAGTGAATAAATGCACAAACATCAGCAAGTGGAACTGAGAGGAATTAGTGAACTGGTGTTCTCATGGTGTGAGCCTTCATTTATAAAGATGTGGCTGACAGACAGGAAGGGTGATTTTCTTTAAGATGCCTCTCACTCTAAACAGAGTGATGGTTAACAGCAATGATTAGTAATGTATTATTTGTTGTTTTTGTTTTAATTAGTTTGAGGGTTAAATCACAGTATTGCTGAATTTGACATTTTTAAGAGCTATGGTAATAAGTGTAATCAGCAATTGCTACTGCATGTTGTTCAGTATTACAGGTATGTGTGCTTTTCATGTTTGGTTGCATTCACAGTGATCAGATGGGAGTATTTCAGCTGATGGAAACAAACTAACTGACTTATATGTCATTACCTTGAGTTGTTTTGTTGTTGTTATATTATATTGTGATATTATATATAAATATTTTTCTTTTCTTTGATTTAAAGAGCTTTTATGTGTGCAATTTATTTCTGTCTTTTATGGTTCCTCTGGGTAGAGGATATATACAAACACATGTTTTGTTTGCTTCATATTTTTTATTGAAAATGGCAACGCATGAACGCAACAAAGTTAAATAGGCAGAGCAACAAATGTTTGGTTTGGTTTCTACACTCAGTTATGATTCTGACATAGATGCCTGTGCTGCTGTCATTGTTGCATAGTTACTGTATAACATGCCTTTGTAATATTGTTTCTATTTCCGTATATATAAAAGAGTTATTCTCTTCTGTATCATTATTTATTTACTCTTCTCTAACTGTCCACATAATCCCCACATGCATTCCATGATATGTTAAATATTAGAATCTCAATGATACTTTTTGTGGAATTCCGTCTTCACTTGGTTTGACCAGGCTTAATTTCTATTTTCTATTTATCCCCACACACACCTTTTTGGGGGACTCATCAGAATTCAGAGGCTAAATCAGAAAAGGACTATTTTACATTGCTTCAGTGAGGACTGTCCCAACAGCAGATTTAAAATGCACACACAATTGTCTAAGATTATACCAGTAGGATATGAGTTATGTACAATTAGAAGGTCCTGTAATTTCAAGGTGCATTTTATCTCTGTGGTTACATGAAAGACAGTATTATAAGTAGTGGAAACTAGTAGTTGTGGAGCTTGAACGATCCCTTTCTATGTTCAAATTTGTTTTCGTAAAAATCAATAAATACTATTATGGTATTAGTGGCTGTCCATTAAATTAGCCACAGTCCATTTCTTGATGCTGTTTCATGTAAAGACTCAGTTAACAATTTTGTTATCACTTTTTGAAAGTGACATCAAGCTACAAGGTCTGTTCTCCCAAAGAAATTATTCAGAAAGATGGTCAATTTATTCTTTTATCTCGCTTGCTTCTCTGTTACCACCATGTCTATTCTCCAATTTCTCATCCATACCAGTACTTACTTGTTGTGATGACTTCCTCCACGGGCTCTCCCACACATAGCTGGACAACTGACAAACATATCAGCACTGACAACGGGAGAGACATCTTCACTTATTAACCACCAGACTGTGTTGTGCTGTTCACAAGGGGAGGAATGCTGGAAGAAGGACCTCCTCAAAAAGCTTCAGATGATCTGGACACTTGTCAAGCAACTCGCAGACGTCCTACCAGTGTTTGCAGCAAACTGATGGTGTCTGGGTCCACCAAGAAAGAGACATTGAAGATAGTGAATAAAAAGTCAACTTAAACCACTGCAATGAAGCCAGAAAGTGCAAAAAATAGAGAGAGAGACAACATTACAACTCTTCACCTTTCTGATACTGAAAATAAAGAGGACTTCACCTTGTGAGTGCAGGCGCAACAGTGAGCCAGACTGAGAGAAATAATGTGTGTGAGGGAAAGGGAGGCTGTCGTTAGTAAAAGGCAGTGGCTGTTCAGCATTTAAGCTCTGGTATGTTTAGCAGGCCAGTGAAAACCACACCCACCCACTTCCTGGCAATGACCCTGTGTAGGGATTTAACAACCATCAGCGGCTTTGGTGTGTGTGTCACAGAGTATTAGACTAGGTAGGTGGGAGGGTTGGTGTCGAGGAGTGTCACATGTGTTCCATTGTGTGTGTGTGTGTGTGTGTGTGTGTGTATGTGTGTGTGTGTGTGTGCTTTTTGCATTCATGTGTGTTATTTGGGTGTGTAGCCTGCTAATGTGATGTGTCTACGTTAATGTGCGCATGACATTTTGACAGTTTCTTGACATGAGTGGATTGACATAAACTGCCAGCAGGCAGAGTGTCACCATGTGCAAACTAAAGCACACAGCAGAACCACATTACACATCAGTTCTAGTTACAGTTGTTATCATGTGGTAAAGGATTTAAACTAATCTGATAGCAGTGAATAAATGCACAAATGTCAGCAAGTGAAACTAAATGGATGGAATGAACTGGGTTATTCTCATGGTGGGAAAGATGTGGCTGTCTGAGGAAGGGTAATATTTTTAGGATGCCTCTCACTCTAAATAAAGTGAACAGCAATGATCACTAATGCATGGTGCTCCTGATTCTAATAAATTACTACTTACTAATTGTGAGTAAGTAATTGTAGGTATACTCCGTAATTTTAACACAGAAAACACTGGTCAATTCCCTGCCAAAAAAACATTGTTTGGGCCACTAGAGGGCAGAAGACCTCCACACAACAAGGTGACAGACACGCTATGTGTTGGCAAACAGTTCGCCTATTTACACAAATCATCACACAGCAATTAACACACAATTTACAAACAGCATCATAAGCATTCATTTGGAGAGGTGTTTCAAACCATGGATGTAAGTCCAATATTCTCCTTTTAGCTCTGTTTTGGTCTCCACCAACCACTGAGAAAAGGATATAGGGTTAGCATGGTTCCTATCACTTCTACTGTACTTTTTCAATAAACAGGCATAAAACCAATAGGCCTACATATAAAAAAAAGAAAGAAAAATATATTTGGCATTTTATCTTGATGTTCCACTGTCTTCACCAGCTAGTCCCTAACTTTGTCTATCTGCTGTTTGGTGCTGGGCCAACTCCTGCTGGTGCTGGAAACGCAGTTAATGAGAGTGGTGAGATTCAACTAAACCAAGACAATGCGGTAAAAGAGGCTGAAAGCTCTTTGGAGCAGCCAAGTTGGGTGAAAACCCTGTGTGGATTTGTTAGTGTGAGCAGCTCCTTCACAGTCATATGATTCACTAAATACAGTATAAAAAACAGTAGCATATTAATGCAGAGGTGTCATTTACACTCGGGACATGTCCCCACCACATTTTGAAATGGCTGATTTTGTCCCCATCTCTTTTTGTAAGAAAAAAATGTTCTGAAAAATAGCTTTCACCAAGAAATGTTGACTAATGAAACTAATGAAAATGCTTTGAGAAAGGGTAATTTGCACAATAACATGCAATGCAATTTCAGAAGAAACAGCTAAAAAAAAAAAAAAAACAAGCAGCTGATTACTGCATTATATTCTGTTATATTTTTATTTTTATGAATTGTCACCTGCCAGCAGATTTATTTTGTTTCCCTTTATATAAATAAAGACATTTCCACTGTAGTTTGGAGCAGAAAACATCTCCAGAATGCAGGACATTAAAGTGTTTGATGCTCCTAAGGACACACAGACCCCCCGCTTATTTCTTTAGCATTTCTTATTTCTTCAAAATATTTTTAAATCTCTTCTCGTCTTGTTCTTGTGCATCGTCACATATCGTGACCCAAGTGTATCATCACGCCCCTAATCCAAACCCAACCGCTTTTCAACACAAAGGGACGCCTTTATAATAGTGTGCACATACCAACCTTATGGATATCAATAAACACTGCCATTTTATACAGGCTTTATGAAGTACTCACGCCCACAAAGGGACTGAATATACATGGCCCTCATATGAGGAGGGCCCACAAAGACGCTAAAATTAATAGCTGTGGATGTGGGGAGGGGCACATAGAGAATGCCCAAAATAATCACCTATCTTATAGATAATGCAAGGGGCAAAATCTGATTTTTTCCCCCCCTGATGTTTCTGGTGTGTGTTTGTGTGTGTACTAATAGGCTATAGTGCACAAAAACTCTTCTCCAGCAGTTTGGACTTCAGCATGTAATGAGTCAGAACGCCCAGTAGGGGGCAGCAACACCGTATTGCACAATGCAACAGGTGGTTGACAAGGCTAAATTGCTGCAATTTTGTAGCCAGGGAATGCACAAACAGTTGGTAACAGAGATGCTTGAAGATAATTAGTACACATTATGAGCAGTTCATTCTCCTCAATAGTTCATTCTCCTCAACTGTCACTGTGTCCTTTAAAAAGACAGTTTCTCCTGACTGGTGATTTACTTTGAGAAATGTCAAAATGCCAGATCTTAAGCAAAGGGACTGTATGAACTAGTCAGCTAATGAAACATGACCAACATACAGTACGTTGTCAAGCATCACAAAATGTTAATGTAACAGTAGTACTTGTTGAAGTAGAATATGACTGTTTAAAGTTTAACAATATGCATGATAGAAACAACCATGATCACTAATATGAAGAGAATCAAGCATGCTCTGATAACAAAAGTGGAAGATAAGTGAAGTAGAAGTTTGAAGTGAAAGCAACATAAACAGAGATACCTAAATTATATACAAAACCCCAGACAGCTCTGGCAGAGGAAGCATAGATAGAAGAAAGGTGAGACAAAGGAGTGGCAGATGGGAGCAGACTGACAGGTACGTCGGCTTAAACAGTAAGGCAGATGGACAGGCAGATAAACTCAGTGTCAGACAAAAAGACAGGCTGAAAGAAAAGAACCATGCAGATGGACAAGCGGTCAGAAAAAAAAGAGGGCAAATAGCCATGCTTTTTAAGGGAATCTACAATACAAATACACACTGAAAAAACCAACATGACAGGACAATTTTCTTTTAGGCCTGGTTGGCGGTCAATGTTCTACTGTTCCTAATGAGATACTGTAACTCTTCCAAGCTGCAACTGTCAAGTCAGGGTCATTAAGGGGGTGGCTCAAATTGTTCAGATTGGAAATCCCCTTTTTCAGTGGAATAATGAATGTCAGTGTAGGCCTGATGAGCGGACTGGACACCATCCGCCACAGTCATCCAATTTGTTCTTGTCCAGGGTCAAAGGTCAAATGAACAGCCTAAAATAGAGCATATGGTTTTTACCACTGTGCACTACTGTAACTAGGTTTTTAAGGTTACTAATCTTTTAGAGTCATATATGTTGTTAAATGTACTGTATATAGTTTAGCAGTATATTATTTACATTATTTATCATTATAATTAACAGTAAAATCTGTATGAAATGTGTCATCACAGAAGACATTACAGTATAGACACAGATACCAGTTTATTAGACACACCTGCACAATTGAAGCAATCCAATATGACTCTGCAATAAATCAAAACCCTTCAGTTTCTGTTGACAACGTATCAGAGAGGTGTTGATTCTGTCTTAAGGTAGTTTTGAGCCTGTAGTGTTGTATCAGACTGTGTAATGTTGACACACGTGTTTTTCCTTCTCCATTTACATTCACCAGGGAGGATTAAAGGTCACTGCTTTGGATAATGAGATGTTACTGTCATCCAATTTATTGGTGCTGCTGCATAGAGCACCAGGAGCCATTAATGGATTTAATGTGTTTCTGTACTCATCACATAACAGGTAAGCTACATAAATAATAAATAAATAAATCAGGGCCCTGTCTCATGAAGTAGGATTCACAATTTAGCTGAATCACTGTGTTAAACCTGGAAAAGCTTCCACCCATGTCCTCATGCGAAGGGGTTTAGGGTTTTACTGAGCAAATATATATTATTCAATGATTTGTATTACTGGCTCCATGTACAAACTGATGCAACTTGTTGTTATGAAAATGGTAATTTATTTGACAGGCAATTGTGATCTGTTTTATTTAATGAGCTGGTCTAGGAAAACAGCATTTGTTGACTATATCTGGAATCTTCAGGGCCTTTGTACACATACAGTAGGTATACAATTAGTGGGAGACTACACAGTTTACACAAAATGTCCCTCATGTCAAGTGTCTGACTTGTTTGTCTTCAGTCAGCAGTACATATTCATGCAAAATAAAATTCATGTTACTCAATGTATTTATCTTGGCATTTACTATTTGGCCTGCCAGATTTTTTCCCTACCCTCTCCTTAAACTGAAAAAAAGAGTCATCATGAAAACAAAATGTTGCACATATTTGAAAATGAGCTTGATCCAAATAATAATCAAGAAATACAAATTAAAAGTAATAGTCAAGAATCCAAGGTGGGTACAGTTTCAAGTATCATAAATAGTTTGGTAATATAGCACATTTATGCTCATGTTGCCAACTTTTGCACATACTTATCAGCATTGTATTATAGTATTATTGTATTTTTTTATATTTATTGTATACTTGTACATTTTGATCTCCTTACTTTTTAAATATTTACATTACTATTATGTTTTATGTATATTGTAAGCACCAATTCATACAAAGGCATATTCCTCGTATGTGAAAATGTACCTGGCAATAAACCAGATTCTGATTCATCTGTTTCACCATGTACTAAAACTGCATTAATGTATGCATTTTTACACATGAAAAGTAATGCAAATGTCAAAACCATCATAATCCTGCTGCAGGACACCTGCATCTGTTTTTCCCATGGTTTTTCCATGTCACATTCCTTGGACCTCAGACCTGGGATCAGTGCTGATAGCTCAGCCTCCATAATCCCTTTATTGTTAGGACCCGCCCACTCAGCCGGGTGATTGACAGCCGGCTCCTCCAACGAGGCGGTGGCCGACATTTCTGGCCTCCTCCTTCCTCCCCTCCTCGTTATCCGACTTTGTTGCTCTCCTGGCCCGCTAGTCTGTTTCCAGTCTCTCCGGGGAGCCAAAGAACAGCTAGACGAAGCCCCGACCATGGAAGGCGACAACATAATAATGCCTGTTTGACTCGGGGACATTTTCCAAGGTACGTTTGGTGATTTAAACTGTTCAATCCGGGGAGGAGGGAATTAGCGGCTGGGAAGCGGTCTGCGTGGGGGGGGGAGAAAAGTTTGTCCGCCTTACTACGCGGTGACGGGACAGGAGGGAAGAGGGGAAATGTACTCCAGTGTTATTCACAGCGGCGGTGTGTCATGCTCCTAGCATGTACGTTGGCCCCTCTTTAGCTTGTGTAGCTCCCTGAACAATTGTTATATAACATGTCTTTTAATTATATGACCAATAATATGCCTCCACCAATGTCACATAAATGAATGGCAATATTCATATATCATTTCTTCTAATTTTATATCTTATAATTATAAACTGAACATAGAATGTTTTGTCACTGAAAACACGGATAAAACATGTTGCTGCAGCTGCATTTTGGGTAACATTTTAATTTAGGCCCTTTTGTTTGTGAAAATTGTAGGAAGAAAGTAGCAGCACTCAAGCTAATTATCAGATATTATTGAGGAAATGTGGCTTCATTTAAAATTTATTACATTATTAGAGTTAATTTACTCAGAAATCCTCAATTTGATAGACTCATAGCCTGCCTATTTTTGTGTGCATGCAACACTGTATTTTATCGGGAAAGTAAGGAAACGTTAGAGCTCCACATATAAAAGCACTGCTGTTGCTTTGGTAGTCATTTACTTGTTTTGCTTCAAATTCTCAAACACGTGCACAGAAACACACTTAGATGAAGCCTGCCACTGAAATCGTGAGTCATCCAAAAGCACTTGTTGGTGTGATAAACACCATTAGTCTTCATCCTGCTCTTTCCTTTTGTATATTTATATGCACAATTATTATAGTTCAGGCACCAGTAAAGGTTAATGCACCAAGTCCGCAATTAGAAACAAATAACTCTACACACATACAGATGGAGAGAGAGGGAGAGACAGAAAAAGACAGGGACAGTGGGAGGGGGTCTCACTACAGATGTGCATTCCTCCAGCCAGTGGAGTGATCAAGCCTTTAAATAGAGCTTAACAGGAATGCAAACAGACGGAGCAGAAAGGCAAAGCCTGGGGGCGTCTCAGGAGTAGGAGAAGGAAGGTAGGTGGTGGAAGGAGACAGTGAGGCTATTTTTCTCAAAAGTACCTCTTTCTCAAATTTCTCCCATTTTTGAAAAGTGGGTCAAAGTTCATGCTGTGAAGGGGAATACCACTCTTCTATAGCTTAAAGCCACTAAGAAAGTCAAGGTTAAGTTGTTTAGGAGGAAGATTTAAAAATGGGATCTGTGTTCTTGCATCACTCTGTAACATTTCACATTGTGTATTGGTGACAGAATTTGAGCCCTACCCACAAATCCTGTGATGTGACGTCAGCTCTTGTTTATCAACCAGGCCGGTCTGCGATGCTTCAAAGAGACGATTCAGTGAGCAGATGAAATGATGTGATGATGACAGATAGAGCACATGTTGTTAAGGACACTGAAGGAGATTTTCATTCATGTCTTATAGCCTGCATTTCAGTTTTGAGTCGCTGTGGAACTGGATTTAAATCTGTTATGTAAGGTCAGTCGTTGCTCAGGGTGTTATCGGTTTGTTCAATTTGCCCCAATCACATTTTGCAGTTTGATTGGGATTGGCCCAATCAGAATGGACTGTAATGACCTTTTTATATCTGTTTGTAGACAAATGGCTTGTCTCTGTTGGTTAGATGAGAAATGGAAGGTAAGAGTTCACACTCGTAGACTGTAGTATGTTGGCTGTCTGTTGACCAATTGGAGGCAGTTTTCCTCCCGCACTCCCCTGTTAAACAGTTAAACAGAAAGACATACTTCAGCCAGTCTTGCTTGGTGTTATTGTGGCCCAGGTTTTCAGTGTTTCCCAGTTTGATCACTGTTTATTTCTTTGATTTAAAATCCATCCAGCTATTTTAACTTCAGCAACTGAGTCTATGCAGTGAGAGACTGGCTGAGATTGTTGTTTCGTTTTAGCCAGAGTCACTATGGGCTCTGTTGAGAGAAGAGCCACAACACCTGGCCACTCCCTGCAGTATCTCTGTCAATTACAACAGTGTTTACTGTTAACAGATTTCACTTCACAGACTGGGTGGCTGGATCAGGAATGTGTTCCTTATTTTTCAAATTCATGTTACATTAAAGAAAGCTGGCTTTAAAACTGTCTAGCAGAACATCCACTGTTCCACTGTCTTGATAACTTTACCACTGTGAAACTAAATGTACACGCAGTAAGAAAAATGAGAGACACTTGGCACCTTGGTTTTTACCTCAGGGAAGTTAGTTAGCCTACCCATGGATTCCCAAGTATACTGTCTCTATAAAAGGAAAAATGTAGTGTATTTTTGCTTCACAAATATTGTGTCCTGTAAATAGATTATTTAGAGATGGTGAACAAATGTGCGCTTTGGACTTGGACGCTACATGTCCAAAAAAGGAAAGGAAACCCAAGGTGTGGAGATTTCTGAGATAAGTAAAATACCCATGGCTGACATCTACTCATTTTGCCACTTTTGCTGCCTGTTAGGGTTAAGATAAAATATACATATTTCTTTGTAATAAAAGTTAGGAGTGTATACGCTCACGCCTTAAGGCAACCTATGTGAATCATTTAGTTTAGTATGGCTTTGTGTAGTCAAGATGGAGTCTTGTACTTATCAAAGTTCCGAGAATAACACTGACGATGACTTCAGCAAGCCCACTTTTGAGTAAATAAGTTATTTGCACACACAATCATCAGGAGAATTACCTCTAGTTAGAGTTAATTGTGAGAGCAACGTTTAAGAGTAGCTCTGAAGTTATCACACGATTGATCACATGAAGCACAGAGAGGAATAACCAATTAGAGAAAAGCCCAGAACTATGCAGTTTGATAAATACAGACCTACAGCTATTTAGTCTAACTTAGTCTGCTTCAGTTCATTTTTTAGTACAGCTCAGTTAAACTCTCCTCCTAACACCTTATTTTAGTTTAAGAAAGGTACTGTTATTCAGCTGGCCTTCTGCTCCGCATGATTCCCTGCAGACAGCTCCCACTGGCAGTCCAATCCCTGCGCTAGCTCTGGCCAAAAACCACACGCACACAAGTATGCACAGGCTCCACTTAGACCTTCACACAGACTCATGCATGCAGATATACATGCATTGGCACATACTTAGTGTGCACTCGTATAATCACAAGCACACAGAGCTAAACGCAGTCCAAGCCTCCAAACTCTCTTCTCCACACTCATATTTCACTAGTCACACACAGACGGCCCACGGCAATCAACTTTAAATTAGAGAGAAGGCTGCTCCAAGAACTTGAGAGTTGCTTGCCAGGTCTGAGGCCATACTGTTCTTGGTGTGTGCGCATCTGTGTGTGTGTGTGTGTGTGTGTGAGAGACAGAGAGAGCCAGCTCTTGATATTAAACCAACTTTGAGGGGCCTAGAGTGGGGTATTTCTTCTCCTCTGTGCTGCTGTTCATGCACTTTATCCCTGCTCATACTTACCAGGAGATCTGCTCAATTGTTCAGTGCGTTTGAGGAGTTTGTCTGCGAGAAAGAGTTGTAAGTTATTTAATCCCAACCTGGCTTGTTTATACTGTAGTTTTTTTCTCCTGATTGTCTACATGTGCTACAGTTCATACAGATCCAAGCCACAAGGTCAAGCCACTTAAGTGGGGCTCGGAGCTGTGGCTTCTTTTGAGGTCAACTGACCAATAAGGATTGTGATAGTGGGAAAGTGTAATATTTGCTAGACAATAAGGGATTTCCTATCTAAGCTAATGCTGCCGTCAGTGCTAGCTCTGCCTGTTCTACATAAAACTCCCTTTATGATGGTTGAATACATAATGGCAGCACTGCAAAGAAACGCTGTACTCGCTCTTTGATATATGGGAGCTGATCACAAACATCTGAAAGTTGCTGCATCTGTTTTAGATTTTTTTTGCCAGCAGACACCATTTTTGAAACTGGAAAGATAACATTATCTCATATCATTTTCATTTAGCCTGTTATCACATATATCATACGTTATAATGGATAAATATTGTATATACGACTATTAAAGCGCATTGCATGAAATTCAACAATGACAACAAAAAGAACAAGCCACGTCACCGTTACAGAGATTGATAGAGCTCTATTGCAAGGCTTGGACCGAACAGTAAACAGGTCAATGTGGATACATGATTAAACAACTCCTTACTTCTTTATTCACTCTTATAACCGCAATGTTCCTATCCATTGGCTGCAGACATATTGTCTTTGGCACTACTGTTTAAGGCCAAATGAAGTCATCATATTTGTTACTGATTAGCCCAGGAGACTTTATCAGGGTGGGTGATGGTGTATTTTTGTTGTTTCACGTTTGCGTGCCACCACGGCCGCTGAAAGGGAAGAAGCTGCAGGAGTATGAAGTTTCAAGCTGCGCTTGCGTAATGGGATCCTTTCCTAAACAGGATGAGCTCAAACTTTATTGTGCCCAAACATGGTTATCATCTGTATCTTTATCTATATAGGAGTAGTAGGCTACATCCTTCTTTACCCACTATTTACATTTACAATTAAATTCTATTCAGCTTTATTGGCATGAATGTAAAACAACCATATTGCCAAAGCTACAAATAAATTACAAAAGAATATTTAATATTAATATTTAATCTCTAGCACACATCTCAGTTCATAAAATATGTGGATGTAAAGATGTAGGCCTTTCACACCATCTGGAAGGTTGGTATTAGTTTACAATAGGGATGGTGGAAATGGCCAAACATTTTATCACAATTAAAAAGTTCACATCAGTCGATATTGATAATTATAAAGCTAAATGTCAAATCATTATTTCTTTTCAAGTTAGAGTTGAGTTGAAACCAGATGGTAAACTGCGGTTTTAAGTTATTCTTTATGGTTAGAACATGGCAACACTACACGGCATTTGCCAAACAGTGGATCACTTAACAAATCTGAGGTAGAACATTTAAAACAATTATGATAAAATCTTTTTTTCAACAAATATGCATGAGTAAAAGCAAGTAAAATCGTTTTTCAGTTCAGTTTCTCAACAAAATGAATGTCTTAATAGAAAAATTAAACATTTGTTATATTGTTATTGAGGAAAATGAGTTTGCGTTAATTATCATTATTGTTTTATTGCCTAGCCGTATTTTACAAGCCCTAAATTAAAGACATTAGATATAATATTATACAGTAACTCCATTTTACAACAGCAATACATTTAAGAGTAGTCCTGGTAGTAGTTCTTTAACCAGAAATGGTTTCTGGGTTGGTTTCTTATGGCTGGTTGGTTTCTTATGAAAACGTAGCCTCTCTTTTTAGAAAAGCAATCTTGTGGCTGGATTAAGGCTACTTTGATTGCCTGCAGGAAAATGTATTTTAAGAAGTTAATGACACACATTTTAGATCAAGAAAAAAAACATGTTATAAGATTAAAACGCCTTGATTGATAATGTAAAGAAAGACGAAAACACTCACTTACGCTTTTACTCCTGCAAATGGCCAGCAGCAGAGGACTGGATGATGCTGACAGCTCCAGTGGATGCTTATCACTTGTTGGGGTGATTAACTGCGAAGCTTGGTTGTTCTGAAATAACAGTGTGCTCAGAAAGTTCCAGGAAAGATGAATGTTAAAGAATGTGCTTCCTTGCAAATGTGTGCTGTGATCCTCTGGACTTCCACGGGTTTCCACTGCAGGAAAACTATAACATTTGTATCTATTGGCCACAGAGGAAGATAAACCCGAAGTCCACTGACTTCTTTTACCATCTTACCATCTGTGAGGTCTGTGTGAGGTTTGTGTCTGACTGTGACCAACATTCCAGTATCTCAAAAATGAATGACGATGTGTATGAAATTTGCTGTGCACTTTTGACATATTGCTGCAATCTTGCCCGTGAAAGCAACATCTATTAGGTTAGCCATATATTCTGTTACTACTCTTTCAAGCGCAGTGTTGACTGTGAAAACAGCTAACTGGGGAGATTATTAGAGCTTGGCAGAATATTAGCCTGTGCTAGAAAAACACCCTATTGATTGCTTCGGTATAAAATTCTACCTCCAAATCTCGAGTGGTTACGTGCCAAACCAGCATGAAGAACACTGTGGATTGATTTACAAGCTGCTGTGGCAAAAAATGCACCAGCGTTTTGGCTGCTTGCTGTTGACTCCCGCCCTGCAGGTGTTCATATTTACCGTCACTGCCATCATTAAAATGCTCTGTTTGTGAACCTGATGGCTGACATGGAATTAAAGCAGCTGAGCACATAGATCCACCATCTTGTTCTTTGAAGAGGTTCATCGATGCCCTCTCAGTGGGGTTCATTTTCAGTGAAGAGACCTGAGAGCTAAAGGGAAAGAAGACAAATGTAGCTCTTACTTTTTGCCTTTGTTCAGTATAAACAGAGCTGTTGGTGTGGTTTCATGTCTCTCTCCATTGCAAGATAGGCAGCCAGAGAACCTTGTGACTTGAAATGTAACTATGCGTCCATTGTGCACATTTACTACTCTGGTGAACAAAATAACCCACACTTTGGTGTTTCATTGTTATGCTTGTCTCAGATCTATGGATTTTGTGAAGAGTATATTAGACCTGCAATGATTAACCAAATAATCAGTAAGTTGTCAACTATTAAATGAATCGCCAGCTACTTTGATAATTGATCAGTTTTAATCTGATTCCAGCTTCTTAAATGTAAATATTTTCTGGTTTCAGTACACCTTTATGACAATAACCTGAATATCTTTGTTTTGGGGACAAAACAAGACATCTGTGGACATCATCTTGAGCTTCGGGAAACACTCATCAACAATTTTTTGACATTTTATAGACTAAATCTATTAATCGATTGAACTTAATCGAGAAAGTTATCATCAGATTAATTGAACAATCGTTATTTGCAGTCCTAGTGTGTGTATATACAGGATATCAGTGCTAATTAGTACCAAAACAATTACGTCCACAAAATACTAAAGACACATTGTTTGGGGAACAGCAATCAGTAATCCTTAAAGTGTGGCTTGTTGATAGCTTTTGCCAGGTTTAGGAATTAGTTAACATAGGGTTTTGGAAAATGAAAAGGATTTTTAGTTGCAGCCCTTCTCTTTAAAAAACATGATTTATGAATGTTTATTCATGATTTATTTGTTTTAAACTAGATCGGCAGTGTTTTTAAGAGTCAAGCCCCGTCTACTCTGGCTTAAGTGTATGGTACATTTAAAATCCCACTCCACTCCCCCATGTGTTCTGCTTGTTGTTACTTGACTGAGATGTTTGAGCTGTTCTGTGCAGAATGATGTATGTGCAGAGTTTGTTTTCACATTCATCTGCTGAAGAGGGGGAAGTTTCTCTGTGCTCACCTTAAATCTCAGTTTGACACCTGCAGCATTATGACTTCACAACTAGCATGGGCAATCATTTTTCACAGCATGCACCTTACACAAGTGTACCCAAGTGTAAGGTGCACGCACATAGGCTGACTAACTGTATATAAGAGGTGGATGCAGCCTCTAGGTCTGAAAAGTGAAGCCAATGTGAAAGTGGCTTAAATTTGCTTTCTTTCTAATAATCAGCAGGGGGCAACTCCACTGGTTGCAAAAAGAAGTCCGATTATATAGTCCATGACAAAATGACCGTACTTATCATGCGATGTATTACCTCAGTAAACACTTTACTAATGCATTTGTGGTCTAGTTTCTAGTACCTTGTGATTGACACTGCTCATTAGTTATGGGTAAAGCCAGCATTCAAGTACCTAAAAGTATGAGATGCATCAAAGAGAGAGAGGAATGGGATGTAGTTGTGAAAGTGAAGTGTTTCAGTGGACCATCTTGTGTTTGTGTATTTCTGCTGCTACGAAGCAACTATTTTTACAGGACTGGTCATATATAATTGATAGATATGTCTGTTTGAATTATGTGACAGTCAGTTATGATGTAGCAAAATGCCTCTGGAGTAGCAAAAGTGAGTGTGCGTGTGTGTGATGATGACATAATGTTGGAATGTCTATGTAAGATAAGTATGAACCTGCTTTAGTCTTTAACGCACGTCTCTATTTCCCCTCTCTTCTATTCTTCCTTAAGTTTTACTTCTCCCTCGTTCACTCTTAACCTTTGTTTCCATGTTTCCCTTTGCTTTTGCCCCTGCATTTTTATTGTTTTGTTTGCTCGCGGTCTGTCTGCCTGCCTCGCTTTGCCTTCTTCCTGGTTTCTGCTGTGTTTGTTGTCTTCATGGAGTGTTAAAGGAGTTTACACGTGTGTTATCGAGCATGGTGATCATATCTGATTTGGCAGGCAGGTGACAGAAGTAAATGAGAATGAAGCCAAAACTAGACTTGTAATGTTTCTTAGATGACTATGTGCGGACACTGCGGCTTAAAATTTCCAGATTCTAATATTTTGCAAGGTTTTTTTTGTCATCAATTTACAAATAATTTCTTAAACTGTCGGCAAGTAGTTTAAGTTGGCGAAAACTAACCATCCTTCACCACAGGGGTGGCATCAGGCATCATATAGGTGTCATATGGCATCTTGGGTATTGTCATATGATGACTTTTCATTTGATGTCCTCCGTCCTTCCAACTTGTATATTCTGAATAGACGCGTAACAGGAGTGGATCTGAACTCTCTGATAGTGGGTGCCAGCTCTCGGCATACAACATGGTAATGCATGTGTTCTCACTGTCATCACACACGGCAAATACGTCAGTCAGCAGTAGATACGATTTTTAGGTATGACAGATGCAGGAGGAAGCTTGAAAGAAAATAATCTGGGGAGAGCAGACCTACATGGAGCTCAGTCTGAGAGAATGAGTGAGAGGATCTGAATAAATGTGAGTGATAAATGAAATATGGCTAAATATGATGGTACAATTTGAACACAAACTATGTGTTAATACCAGATGTAAACAGGACCCGTGTCCCATCTTGTGTAATTTGTTTGGCACAAGTTAAATTATTTATTTGTCATATGCACAACTCTTACAGTGAAGCAGTTGGTGGAAATGAAATGTGTTATTCTCTCCAACAATGCTCATACAAAAATGTACAAAAGAAAATCACATTACACAAGTAAGAGACTCATTTAGACTCATTCTTTATTTATATAATTCTTCTTAAAAATTAAGTTGTTTAGGTGTGTTTTCCAGATGTTTTCTAAAGAGAGACACATTTTTGTGCATTTATGGACATTAAAAGTTCATTGTTCGCTCTTAATGTTCTGGGAAATGTTTGGACTTTTCAATCAGTGAGTAAAAATTAAGCTGTAATAAATTAATGAAAAAAAACCTACTGCGCTGGAACTGCTTGAAAATTGTGGTTTGTTACAATTGGTCTAAATGACGTCTGAGTTGTGAGCTCACATCATCAAATTTACCTTGAGTAAACGGTACATCAGAGCTGGCTAAATATGGCATTGTCTCCCGACTGCAGTTTGAGGGAATTTTTCGACTAAACTGCATGTTCTTTTGAAGGCAGTTTTATTGCCGGTGTTAAGGTTGGTTGCAATGAGTCAGGCAGTCCAGTGAAAATCTATCCTGTCAACAAATGATCCTCCACATTTGTTTCTTCTTGCCAACTACATGGCGTTAAACACATCAGACTGAAGTTGTTACTAGGTGTCAGTCAAGAGATATTGCTGCATGAAAATATGCAGCATGCACCCATCCTTCATTTTCATGCACACAATGCGTAATTGACCATTCAAGGTAGAATAGAAGCAAACTGCTCTCAACTAGATAACAGACTGCAACTTTCAGAGGCTGAAGGACAACACCTTTTAGGGTTGACAAAAGGATTAAATACTGTGAATGAGACAACATATCAAATCAAAAGTCACATTAGACAGTAATGGGGAGGAGACGCATGCCTCTGTGTCCTGTATTAGATAAGCATATCTGATGACCATATGAACCCTGTCTAAATGGTTTTTAAATAGATGGTTTTCCCTGGGTCAACATTAGGCTAATGTGTTAGATAACATTACAGAGGGAGACAGCAACAGCATGGGAAAAAACAAGTCGAACTTTGAATATCTGTTGTGTCTTTCCGTCGACCTGTTTTTATGCACATTTTCAATTTTTGGAAACACCAGAATTTTAAAAGAAAGTCTCAAAATATTGCAAAACAGTTTGTGCACTCACTTGGTGGCGGTAGAAAAGTTGATGTATTGATTTTAAAATGGAAAAAAACATTGAAGTTGAAAGTTTACATACACCTGAGCCAAATACATTTAGTCTCAGTTTTTCACATTTCTTGACATTTAATCCTAGTAAACATTCCCTATCTTAGCTCAGTTATGATCACTACTTTATTTTAAAGTCAGAAGTTTACATACACTGAGTTAGTATATGGTAGCATTGCCTTTTTAAATAGTTCAACTTGGGTCAAACGTTTTGGTAGCCTTTCACAAGCTTGGTTATAGATACTTTTGTAGCCAACGTTTCCTCCAGCAGCTTCACAAGGTCCTTTGCTGTTGTTCTGGGATTGGGTTGCACTTTTTCGCGCCAATGTACTTTCATCTCTAGGAGATCTGATGCGTCTCCTTCCTGAGCGGTATGATAGCTGTGTGGTCCCATGGTGTACTGTTGTTTGTACAGATGAACTTCAAGTGTGTGGAACTTGGTCCCAAGGATAAACCACAGTTGTGGAGTTCCACAAGGGTTTTAGCTGTTGATTTTCCAATAATATCAAGCAGCGAGACACTGAGTTTGAAGGTCGGCCTTAAAATACATCCACAGGTACATCTCTAATTGACTCATATGATGTCAATGAGCCTATCAGAAGCTTCTGAAGCCATGACAAAATTTTCAGGAATTTCCCAAGCTGTTCAAAGGCACCGTCTTAATGTATATAAACTTCTGACACATTGGAAGCATTATATCGAATTGTAAGTGAAATAATCTGTCTGTAAACAATTGTCGGAAAAATTACATTTGTCATGCACAAAGTAGATCTCCTAACACACATTTGCCAAAACTATAATTTGTTCAGTTGAAATCTGGAAAGTTGGGGAAAAAAAGAGTTTTAATGACCTCAACTTAAGTGTATGTAAACTTCGACTTCAACTGTAAATCATGAGGTACATGAATCCGTGACTTAAACCTCCACTGAAGCCTCCAGTCCACTGAAGAGACGAGAAATAGTAATATTTGTATAACAGTAGTGGTTGGAATTCTCAGTTTTTTTCTGGAAACATGATTGAAATTTGCATTACATTTAGATGGAAACTTGAGAGGGACTTGCAGGGGTCTCGCTCCTGCATTTGCATTTCACCTTTGTTAAATTGATCCCAAATGCAGAATTAGACCAACTTCTACTGTTGTACTTCATGACAAATTGGCAAACTATTAACATCGACACCTAACTTGTAAAGTTATAAACACACACTTAGGGCTGAAAGGATTCATCGATTAAATCGATTTAATAAAATGCTTCGACACACATTCTTTGAATCGATGCTTCGTTTAATCCATTTAACTATACAGCAGTGTTTTGCAGGGACATTTATTACTGTCGCACATCGCGGTTACGCTGTGAACAGGACGTGATTATGATGGCGCTGTTTGCAAAGTGAAGGAAGAGAGAGAAAATAGAGAGGGACAAAATGTTGCCAGATTGGGCTGTTTTGATTGTGCGGGTGGACAAAATTTGGGCTGGTTTGGGATCAGTTTGGCGGTTTTTAACAGTAGCACTTATAGGTAGGCTAATTTGAAACAAAACCAATTTGTCTCTGACAAAACACCCAATCAGTCATCAATATCTGAGCAATGCCCACTTCAAAGTCACGTTGCTCACGGTACCAGACAGCTCTGCAAACTGTACATAATTCCACAAAGTTGCGTTCAGATGTTTTCTTCAACAGTCTGTTCAAGTGACAGCTGACAGCCTGTTCTGCATCTAAATGAAAATTTTCTTGACTGACAGATCGCGTTCCTTCATCGTTTTGACGCTATGGTCACACACACACACACACACACACACACACACACACACACACACACTGTGTGTCATCTGTCAGTTATGCAGTTACCTAAAATGTCCTGAATGAAGTTAAAGCGTGTCATGTCATTGGATGAAATAAATTTGACTTGTAAAAATACAGGAGGCCGCCTTACAAACGAGTGTGTGGAGGATATAGTAATTTCACCGTAAGGTTTTGATGCCGTCATTAAAACCTTACACTCCAGTCCAGGAGGTGAGAGGTAATGCACCTAAAACGGTTTATTTATGTAGGCCTATGCTTCGGCTGCCGGTGTGTATATCATGTATGTAAAGTATGTAGGCTATGTAAATGTAATGTAACCGTAGGTACGGACACGTGGAAGTTAAAATACTGAAATAAATACTGATAACATATTTTGGGCGGTTTTGTGTGCGTTTTGGCGGTTTTTGAACAGTTTTTGGGCTGGAATTAATGAGCAGGATCTGGAAACACTGGACAAAGAAGAAAGTGTCCAAAGTATGGGATTATTTCAAGATAAAGAAAACAACAACTCTGTAATGTTACAGTCCGTTCACCGTAAAACGAAACTTGTGTCGCCTCGGCAACAGCACGACGGCGCCTTATCAGAAAGCAGCCGGTGTTCTGCCAGCTGACCACAGACAAGGTAACGGTAACAACAACTTTAGCATTTAACGTTAACTGAAATCATGATTGATTGTTGAGTTGAAGGCTAGCCAAAGTAAGCTGCAGTCCTCAGCTGAAAATGTACACAAGTGCGTTTGTTGTTTTCCTTTTTGGCCCATCATGAGTTAACTGGGTGTCGGGAGCTGCACCTTTTAACTCACCTGCAGCTGTCTCTGTAGCTCAGACGTTTCCTGCTACCTGCGTGTTCTAATCCATCCTTCGTTATAATAACAAACAGCTGTTTTCGTGTACAGGATCGCTCATTTACCGTTTCACATTTCACGTGTGTTTTCTTGACTAAACGTGGTTCGGAGACCAGCGTCTGGTGACACAGCCGTCAGCTCTTGTGTGTGTCCCTGTCACCGATAAGTCACGTAGTGTCGGGGGGGGGAGGGGGGCGCCGCCAAGGAAAAGTAGCCTACTTCTTAAACGACGCATCGATGAATCGTTGAAATAATCTGTCGAAGCTTCGAATAATAAAATCATTGTTAGTTGCAGCCCTACACACACTGTATTTGGTAGAAATTGTCAGACATGGAGTAAATGTAATGCTTAAACTAGTGAGATCATGTAGAGTGCTTTCTGGTTTGGCAGATTTTGACTCTCCTCCCTCTGACACTGCCTTTGATCTTTAACCGGCTTTTAATCTGTCTGCTTGATCACTCAAGACACGCACACACACACACACACACACACACAAAAAACCCCACAGAAGACACGTACACACAAACGCAGAGTGTCTCAAAAATCAACAAACTTTGAAACCATATCATGGTGGTGCACTATAAATTAGCCTCCTATCAACCTTACTATCTCAAACTATCTGGTAGGATAGGCCGTTGTGTGTGTGAGCGCTGTCCATGCAGCAGAGCCAAACAGACTGATGAGGGCTTTCTCTTTGTCACTCATTTATCCTGAAAGGAACTGTGTTGTAGTTTGTGTTGCATCCTGCTTTCAGCAAATACTTTAGACGGTAATGAGGTTGTTGATGAGTTTTTCTTGCAGAGGCCATTCTGTCGATTCATATCTAACCTACTTAGCCTGGCTATATTAGTTCACAAGAAATGGCTTTGCTCTGTCTGGTTTTGTCTGAATAGACAAACACTGTAGATTCTGCAGTGAACAGTGCAGATGAGCTTTTTGAGTATTTGCTTCAGCCCGACACATATAGGGTCTGTTTGCCCCACTGTCTGCCTTGACTGAATAGTCCTACTGTTGATCCTACAGTATACACTGCATCTCACCTCTGCGCGTGCGTGTGTGTTTTGCCTCGGCCTGGTGTACAGTGTATGGGGGCTGTTTGCTTTTACTGTGTGATCTTGTTGCCTGATCCAGTCATAGAACTTTTGATTCAGACTGTCATAAAAACCAAGCCACCAAAACTGTTTAAGCTTTTTTTTTATTATTATTATTATTATTATTATTATTATTATTTTTTTTTTTTCTCCCTCCAGCATTTAATGGCAGTTTATAGTTGATTGTTTGGAATGATATATGGTAGCCCGCCAGTGTTAGCTTGTATAACTTTTTTTTTGTTTTTTGTTTTTTTTAAAGCCCTGCAGCTGAGATGCTTTGTGGCCGTTGATCCGCAAAAATGTGGAAAGCAATGAGAAGAAGGTGTGCATATCACATTAAGAAAGAATACCAAGGGTCGTGTTGTGACCATACTGGTCTCTTCAGTATATTTCAGCCCAGTTATTACAAAAAAAGTTGACATCTTATTGAAGGTTTCTTCAGTTTTTTTTTTCTCTTGTTAATGGGTTTTATTTGAGGCATATGTCTTCAATTTCTTCCCTGTTTTCTTTTATGATGGTCTGTAGATGATACAAGTGTTCTACTTCTCTGTCTCTGCCTTGCCACTTTTTCATGCCTTTTGTTGCCCCCTCCTCTCCTTCCCTGTCCTTCTTTCATTCTTGCTCCCGCTTTCCTTACTCTCGTCTTTTGTTCTATGCCCTTTCCCGCTCCTCCACCTCTCAATTTCAGTTCCATTGCTTAATCTGCAATGAATTAAATAAAAGAAAATCCTAAATGATGAGTGTAGGATTTAGAAAGGGCAAATCACATGGAGGAAATTACTCCCTGTGGTCGAATGATGCAAGTTCATCATGCTCATAACTTATTTTTACATTAACACAGTTGAAAAGGGAAAACATTTGATGTACACTACCTATAAACATATCAGTACAAGATGTACCAAAGGGAGTAATCCACAGGATTTAATTTTTGGTTATTTTTATTTGATATGTTTTCATCATTTTCATTATTCCATTTGGTTTTGATTTGCTTTGTTTGGTACTAAGAGCTCATTAGTTCTATATTGTTTGTGTGAAAACTCATTGTTCTGGTGTTTTTCCAAAAAACTTGAACGATGGTAGTCATTGTGAATGTAGATGGCTATAGGGCAGCGTATGTGTCTGTAGAGAACTGTCAAGAACAGGGCAGATTTATCATCTTATTCTTTGACCAGATAGCTCTGGTTTAATCAAAGTTGTGCCACTTTTAGGCAGTTTTATTTAGGTACAGCTGCTTGTTATTAGACAAAATTTATCATTGAGAACTTTGGCTTCTTTTGTTAAATGAAAGAATGGGGTTTTGTGGAAAACTGTATTCATAATCTTTAGTACCAGTTCACTCGGCAGTTGGTCTGCATATTTTCCAAACACACTGGACATATAAAATGGATCACTTCCTGTTTACCATTAGACTTTGTCCATGAAAGACCTACCAAGTGTTTAGGTTACAACATCTTAATGTAAATGATTTTATGAACTGTACGTTTGTGAAGTTACAAGACAGGCTTTTAATAAGAAAATGTGTATTACATTATGATTATTCTATCTGTCTTTCTTCTTCTTTGTTTGTACTGTTTCCAGCAGCATTTTTCAACAGACAGTCTGACAGTAGTAATCAAGAATGCTCTCGTACGATTGTTTTTTCCTCTGGTTTGGTGTGTGCTGTGACTGGAAGTTAAACTTACTGTTTCACTGTGCCCTTGTGTATAGTTAAACAACCACTGAGGTGCACAGCTGATTTCACCATGTCCTTTCTCTCTTTCTCTGACTGTTTCATACACAGTCAGCTCTTCTTTCTCTCACCATTTTATCTCAGTTGGTCAGTATATCTGTTTTTTTTCTGTTTTACCTTTTTCTCTCATCTCCATTCTGTTACCTACTAAACTCTCTACCCCTCTCTCTCTCTCTCTCAGCATTTTGGGACAGTCAGTCAGCCAGCCGGTAGTAATAGGGAAAGCATGGAGTTCCCAGCAGAGTGACTCATCGCTCTAGCGAACAAGGGTCGTGTGTGCGTGGGCGTAGGACGGTCCAAGTGTGTGTGTGTGTGTGTGCGTGTGTGTGGGTGGATTTGGATTGTAGGGGGAGGGTTTTCTATGTACCATATATGTGTGTGTGTATGTCCTGACATGTTGTGTAATTTGGGTGTATACGTTTCCCATGTTTTTCCTTCCTGCTAAACACATGGCGAAAGCTCTTTACTGGCTATGTTAAAGGTCATCTGCCGGTGAAAGTCAAACACACATAAACTTGTGCACACACTCACACCCAATATGGTGCCATGAAGAAAACTTTACATCCTCACTCTAATGTTACTTTTTTTCTCTTTTTCAATCTCTCCTACCTAACGCTGAATGTTTTTTTTTTTTATTTATTTATTAGGCTAATGACATTGTCACTATCGCACACCAGGAGAGACTTGTTTCCCACAACAAACTTGCTAGTTTACATCACATACACGTTACCCTTAAGGCCACCTTCTTTAAAGGGGAGGCTCAGCTGGTAACAAAGGAGATTTAAATTTCCTTGTGCTTTTATGTCTTTTTATCTGATACTTTGTTGTAAATAATTTAATAATACTGTTACTTTTATGAATAATGTTGCTGTACATGTAATGCCTTGTTTGCACCTTGCACTGTGTGCTGTTTCACATCTTGGCCAGGACATCCTTGTAAAAGAGATAAAAAATCTCAATGGATTTCTTTCCTGGTAAAATAAAGGTAAAATAAAATAAGAGTTTGCTAACCTCACATGTTAACATATAAAAAATAGTAACTAACTATAGTAAGTCCTATAATTATTAAGTGTTTTTTTGATAGACAGAGAGGGGCAGTGGTGGAAGAAGAACTCAGATCCTTTACTTCAAAAGTACTCCAAAGACTGTACTGTAAAAATACTTTGCAGTGAAAGTCCTGCATTGACAATGCTACTTAAGTAAAAGTATGTAAGTAAATGTACTTAAAGTATTCAATGCAGAATACTAATATATAATTAATTATTACTGAGACATTAATGTAAAAGCAGGATTTCACTGTTAGTAGGTGGTTGAGGTGGAGCTCATCTCAACTATTTTGTCGCGTAAGTAATGATTGTTTTCATTGTGGATTAATCTGCGGATTATTTTCTCCGTTAATGGAGGGATTGTTTGGTTTGTAAAAATTCTGAAAATATTGAGATTGAACAGTAATTTGGCCGGTACGTTTTTTCAGTTTACCTGCCATTGAAAGATAGACCAAAAAGTTAGTCTTGGACCCAGTATATGATTAGAGTTTATGCCATTGGGTGGTGTACACAGGAAGTAGTGTGATACTGTAGAAAAAGTCTAAACCCGACAATTATTATATTATAATTATTATTAAGAACACCTTGTGTATGTATGTTTATTTGTATGGTGCCTATGTCTTCTGATTTGACTGAGTTATGACAGTTTAGAAGGAGTGAGAATGTTGACACAAATTGCACAAATCACAATTAACCAAGATTGAAAGGGAAAATCATGTGTTTTTAATTATTTCAGCTGTGTTCACTGGATAGTTTGTTGGTGCATGACAGGCACTATCTTAGCAGGATGCTTTGTGTTCGAATTTGTATTGTATTGTAATAACATAGTGTCACGGTGAACAAATGGCAGTATTCCTAAAAACAGCCCACTTTATCATATTTTAGTGTATATCCATGTGCATGTGTGTTGCTCAGCGTTGCATAAAACAGCAATCTTCAGCTATCTGCTTCATGTCTTTATAATTGCTCCCAGCAGTAGCATGGCGCCAGTCAAAAGTACGTGAATGCGCATTTGCGCACACACACACACACACACACACACACACACACACACACACACACACACACACACACACACACACACACACACACACACACACACACACAAACTCACAACTTACACAGCAGATCATCAGAGGAGTGCGGCAAAGCAGAACTGGGCAGAGTTAGTTGGCTAGCCAGCCTGCTGGCTTATTGACTTGGGCCAAGTTTGGTACAGCTATCATCCGCGTGCAAGTGCTTGTGCGTGTGTGTTCATGCATTTGAAATACTTTATTTTTCAGGCTCTGCCAATAAGCCATCAACTGACACATGGCTGATCTATCTGTTGTGGGTAGAATTGAGCTCTTTGTTTGTTGAACACATAAGGCGAATGCAGCTGTTTTAGTAGTAGAATAACACACACAATTCCACATTACTAATCAAAATATCAAGAATTTTCAGTGTCACAAAAATGTCTTTTCCATACCCTTCATCTACATTTTTTTTGTGTCTGTGTCGATGTTGGATCGTTTTGTTGTTGTTGTGTTTCTCTTTATGATGATGGATTGTCTGTGCAAGGCTGATAATTAATCACAAAGCAAAGAGTGTGTCTGTGCATGTGCTTGTGGCCGTCCGTCTGTCTGTGTGTAAGGCCTTGTTGGATAACAGAGAGCAGATGTGGGTGGGTAGGTGGGTGTATGTTTAAAGAGCTTGTCATTGGCTCATACAAAGCAGATGTTTGTTGGGCCATCATCTTCCTCTGGCTACCAGCAGTACTGTTTCTGTTCTGTGACATTTCAGATACTGTACCAAACAGCATGAATTACTGAACTCCTAATTTAAGAACATACAAGTCACATTCTCTTAGGCTGTGTGATTCATCAGAGCACAGTGGTAGATGCATTGACAGATGTTTAGGTCAGTATACAGATGACTGGGAGTATTAACTAGGACACTATCGCTATGGAATTTTCCAAACCACAGTTATAAAGTGCTGCGGTTTACGGTAATATTCTGGTACTGCCAGCTGACTCCAGCTGAACGTAGTCCAAACAGTTAAATATAGTTAAACACAGCCAAACATGATGAGAGGTGAGATCACATCCACAGTTTGTTTGTGGAAAAGTTTCCTTTCTCACCTTTTAGTGCTTGGTTCATTTAGATTCACTTTATACATTTACAAGAAAACCAGAGCTTGTAAACAAATGCCACTAGAATGTTTGCTTTTCTATTGCTGGTTTGGTTGACATTCTCTTTCCTAATTAACTGCACCTCAGTCTTTTGAAAGAGCATGAGGTCAACCCATGCTAGTCCAATTAATCCCACTAATACAGTGATTGTCGTCTGTTTGGTGAACGCCAATGTGAAACCAGAGCCGGAAGAGCCTCTCACATCATTTCCAAATTTCATGGGTTGAAAATGGCTCAATCTACTGTTTTAAATCCTCCTGAACCTTGCAAGGCCAATGCTGACAGAGTCACCTATTTGGGTCTAATTTACGTCATCTCTCTATTAAAAGAAGGAATGTCTGTCTGTCGACTTCAAACGTGGTGGGTGTGTTTCTGCGGACCCAGAAGAGTACAGTGTCGCGTTTGGTGCAATTTGAACACGCTATCAAAGTATTTATTTATTTATTTGGCCTCTTAGTATTTTTCAATTTTGGTGCAATGGTTCGGACTTGTGCTTTTGTCGGCTGTAGAAGTACCACCGGACTTGCAACAGCAAGGCTACAGCTGTAGTCCTCTACGGCATCTTTTAAATAAAAGAAGTTATGCAGAAACAGACAACAGTTACACAGCTAATATGCAAGCATGCATAAAAACAGACCCACTGAACCATACATTTTGCGTACTGCTACACCCCCAGAGGAAGGCTTGCCATGGCTCATGATGGCAGCCAGGACGTTGTGCAGGAGAACATCTGTTTGGCCACTCTGTTCGTGGCGCATTGGCTTTCTTGCAGAGAGTGCTTGAGAGCCACTAAGCTGGAACAAAATGTCTTGGCTTATATAAGTGATTTTCAATGCAGACTTTATGAAGCTGTTGACCAAGCAAAAGAAAAGTTGGACTTCTCACTGGAAAGAAAAAAAACAAAACATTTTCTGTAGGTTGCAGAAATGACATCACTTCTGGAGATCAAACCTTGTTCTGTAATCTGTGATAAAAAAACACCCTGTATGGAAAACCTAAAGGTGATTCAAGATTTAGAACTGTGCTTACTATGCCTTTTATATGCCTTACTATGCTTATTCTCTTAGATGAACCCAAGCCTCTTCATCTAATTCGGTAAGTGGTATAGCTAATGTTCATAGAGTACATAGACCCCACTCCTGAATCCTGAATTCTCAGGATGCTGCAACGCCACTAGGTGATTTAGGAGGTCAGTTGAAGGGTTACAGTTCCTTGAAAATTTGAATGTGTAGTTGTTGTAATTGTCAGATGTCATCAACATTGTTACAAAAGGTTTATTTGCATATAAACCTTACCTTTGTGCTAAGATCAAGCACTTAATTCAGTAGTACCTTTGTTTTTTTGGTTCAGGTTTAAAATAATAATATATATATTACAGATATTACATCCAAAACAACTATGAATTCTTTGACCGTTATTTTCTCAGGAGATCAAGTTACCAGTCCTTTGCAGTTGGCAGTGTGGCTTTGCCAGTCTTTAACTGTCTTTGAGCCCTCAGAGCTTCATCAGGTCCTTTTCCAGTACTTCTGTGCCTCAGAAGACAGAAAATTCAAATCCTGGCTGTGGCTTGCATTAGCACATGGTGGTGTTTACTATGGCACTGCCTGGCAGCATGAAGTGTTATTTTTTTCAAAGAACCCTCCTAAGCAGTGCAGTATAAACATCTAACACCTTGCTGCATGCAGGAGATTGAAGGTTGTCTGTCTGCGGTTGGTGTTAAGCAGTTGTTATCTAGTGTAGCTCACACTTTTTCTTCATCTCTTCCTTCTACGTCATCACATACCTGTCAGTGAGGGACAAGTCTGCAACATTTAATAAGTCATCAGATGTCTTACGGTATATGGTATTACGTTACAAGATGTGCACACAGTTCATATTTTACAAGCACGGACCAGGTAAAGCATCAGTGAGCAATGAACACACCACGTTGGTTTTGTTTCGATAGGCTACGTCATTAACAAGCCTCCTCCACATGCGGTGCGCCTGCTGTTGTAAACACAGAATACACGGGTGGAAAAATCCAAAAGGTGAGTTCCGTGTCTTTTCGGCATCTGGCCAGCTGATCTGCAGCACATGTCGGCTGGAAATGTTTTAATAACCTTCCAAACTGTCGCAATTTTATTTTTGTGTTGCTTTCTCTGTGCTGGAGTTATTTTAAAAACTTGATGGCTTTATCCAGTTTGTTATTAAATTTGTAACAAACTTTATCGCGTCTCTCCATTATACTCACACAGAAAAAAGCTGCTTTAATGGTCAAGCATAGCCTGTTGTTTTTCATTATATTCCAGTCAAATCTGACGTTCATTTATAAATTTTGCTCATGGATAGTGGTTACTAAATAATGATGCCTGTGCATTGCTTTGTACAGTGTACAGGCCTACATCCTACGTCAGCTGGTTAATTTTCCTCATCTTCGCTGGTCTTTAGACCATGGTGGAAACACACACAACAACGGGCTGAAGGAACCTTTACTTTCTTGAAAAGTTGGTTGAAAAGCAGCTAAATGTACTCATACACATCCATGTAGGTGTAACTTATAAGCCAAGAGCCGCGTGTTTGAATGCTGTGCAATTGCGTGTGAGATTTTAGTTCAGCCTTCACCTCATTATGCATTTCAGCGTGTGTTTGTTTATACGTGAGGTTGGCTTCAGTATTACAAACTTGTATGCTAGCTGGATTGTGGTCTTCATTCGTGTGTGTGTCTGTGTGTGTGCCTGTGTTTGCCTTTGTGTGAATAGCTGGCATATGGTAGCCATCTTGCCCTGGCGGCAGAGCTGGAGGAAATTCCAGCGTTGTAGAGCTATGGCCAAGATACTGCCGCCGCACACAGCACAGTACAGGTTTGTGATACTTGTGCCAAAACTTGCGCACACAAAGTAATACTTTTACTTTTTGAAAGGACTAACAAGTTGATGGAAAATTCTGTTTTCAGTAACAAACTGAAATCTGCTTTGCCTTTTCTGATTGCTTAACATATAATTACTAATATTCTCATTCTGTCTCACTTCTGCTCTCTTTCTCACACACACACACACACACACACACACACACACACACACACACACACACACACACACACACACACACACACACAAATGTACACTCGGGCCTTGGTCTGTGGATTGGCTGGGTGCTATCTCTGTACACACATGGCAGCCATTACTCCTTGTGTGTTTAGTCTTGGGCAAAAGTTGGAAGTAAGCCTAGCTGCTCGACCAGCAACTCGACTGCCAGATAGTACTGGCAAGGTTTAGATTCTCTAGGGTCTGTTTCTCTCTTTTCTCTGTTAACCATGATCTAAGGAAGTTATACAGGATCTTTGATTGGAAAAGCAGAATTCTGTAAAATTATAAAACCACATTATTACTAGCAGTAGTAATAGTAGTATGTTCACAGAACGCAGATTAACAATAATACTGAATAACTGCCTGACCAAAGATGATTGCTATGTTTGATTTACAATACACATATATATATATATATATATATATAATATGCATGGGAGCAGCAGGTGAATTTAAAGTCTTAAATTTGGCACTGTTAGGCAAAATTATTAGTCCTCTTTCTGGCTCTCCCTGGCTTGCAACATATTTCCAGGACTGCGCTGGCTTCCTTGGTAACAGATTTCTTATGCTTATTGTCTTTTCTTATCTTCCTCGGGAGCACAACCTTTTATTTTCCACTTAAACTGTGTGCACTCAAGGCCTTTCCACATTAGGATTTTAATTTTGAAGCCGAAATCTGACTGAACCTTTGACTGAACCTCTCTCTGCCTCTGTTACTAGATGCAATAACATTACTGTTATCTCTGTCTTCTGTGGTTTTCTTTCTCTTTGATTTAAATTCCCATTAGCTGTTGCTCTGGCAAGTCTTGGGGAATTTCTTGTTGCCTTACGGTCAATCTGCCAGACTGGACCAACCAACTGGAGCGGTTTGGGGGGAAAAAAACCCTAAAACCTAGCAGGGCTACAATTGATCCTCAGAGCACCAGATACTGTGGCATGGCCAACCATTAGGCCAAAGTGTTTCCCCTCAGCTCAACAGTTCATCAGATTACCCTGCAGGGTGAGCAGGCCTCAGCGTAGACTCGTCGGCACCAGAGTTTGCGTTAGACTTTCTCAGTAAAACTTTAAATTAATTAATTATTTTTTTAAATAATGACACACATAGCCTATTTAAAACAACATTATGTAGTATTTTTATCTTAAAAGAACAGCTTCAAAATAATTTAAAGGTACACTGAGTTATAATGAGGTCAATGACATATCAATGACGGATCTAAATATTATTCCCGCTCCGGGCCATGAAAGCTTTCTATGGCACTATGTAAGATTGACATTCCAGGCAGGAATTCTATCGTGCAAACAGCATAATGCTTTACAGCACCACAACACATCAACAAAACTCTTCAGCATGCAACAGGTGGATGGATTATCTCAGCAAAGGAGAAGTGCTCACTAACACAGATTTTGACAGATTTGTGATAATATTTGAGAGAAATAGGCCTTTTGTGTACATGGAGAAAGTCGTAGATCTTGATGAATGGGGGCAGAAACAAATGTGTTGTGTTTATAATTTTGTTCAGTTTAGTTTACTTGCACTGGGACAAGTGGGGAAAGGAAGAGAATGAAGAAAAATAAGTTTATTTAACCTCCAAAAATATTGAATATAATTTAATATTTTTAGTTTTGGTATTTCATTTTTGGGCTTGTGCATAAAAGGTTGGTGATTTTTTTTCATGGGGTTAAACGCGGAGGAAGACACACATGATCACAAACATACAGGGAGCCAAGCTTTTTCTGAGGAGCTTTACATATGGAAATACAACACACACACACACACACACACACACACACACACACACACACACACACCAGTCAAACAGTATTGCTAATTAGC
>NC_060162.1:21235319-21306643 GCF_021292245.1 Micropterus dolomieu | reverse complement strand
ATACAGGGAGCCAAGCTTTTTCTGAGGAGCTTTACATATGGAAATACAACACACACACACACACACACACACACACACACACACACACACACACACACACACACACACACACACACACACATATCCGTCAGCAGTGTTGTTATCCCCTGGAAAGGTCAGACTGCCATGGTGTGCAGTGGTTGCCATGGTGGCCGGGGTAAACACACCAGAGCCATTGTAGTCCGCCCCCACCATCTTGGCTTGACCTATGTTGTTGGTATAGTGCATGTATACACGCAGAGACACACAGAGAGCCCATACTCTCACATACACAGTAACACTGTGTTCTTTCACACACACATGCACTTAAATCAGTTAGGTTAGCTAAACTTATCATAATTTCCTTACTTTGAGCACAGGTACCCACAATGACACACAAATACACACTGGTGACCGGCAGTAGGCAAAATGAAACATCAGTCATGGTTAATCGTTAATTTACGACGCAAACTAATGTCCTGTTCTCATGAACAGGACATCCTGTAATAACGTGTTATGTCACAGTGTTTAGATGTGTGTGCATACAGAAGATGTTAAAAACTGACTGAATAGACTTTAATCTGATTTTAGAGATGTTTGTGTGTATTTTCAGTAGCCTGTTTTTCAACTTTTTGCATCTCTTAAAGCCTACATTTCTGCCCATCTGTTCGATTTTATATTTTAGCCCCCTGACTTCTGCCCCCCACCTCCCCTCCCATCCCCACCACTCTTTTTTCCCTCCTTTTCTCTGTCTTTCTCGGCTCACTGTCTTGCTTCTTCTCTTGTAAAGCTGGGATGAATGTGCAGTGGCATGCCAGAGTGTGAGTGACTCACCATGTGGGATTGTGCTGCCACACAGACTGACTAAAAGAGAGTCCTTTCGGATTGGATTGCTCATTGTTAGTGTGCGCATACCTCATTTAACTATGAAGTCTTCTTCTGCCTTTCCTCGGCCGTCCTGTTTCTAACTATTCTTTTCTCAGTGCTTTTTTGTGTGACTTTAGTCAGGATACCTTGCCTTTGACCCTTGACCTCGTCATTACTGTTGGCTTGGAAGGAATTCTTTTTCACCCAGGAATTTCAGCATGTTCTTTTTCTGCAATCATTTTAATCACTCTGGTTGTGGTTCTGGACTGGTCTGCACAAATAGGAGGAATTTTATTTTCAAGAACAAATTGTGTATTTGGCTCTGTGCATGTGGGAATACTTGCATTATGGGTGCATCCTGGTGACAATATCCATGGCTACATTCCCCTGTCTATTCTGGTTCTTGAAGGAAGAGTTACAGTAGGAAGGTGACTGGTGTGAGGGAGTCACATAATAGGCTTGTGATCACACACACACACATTATGTGGAGTATTGAAATTTGAGGAGCTCATAATGGTCCCTGGCATTGTTATCCTACTATTTGCAATTATAATATGTAACATGGTGGCTATTTTTCATTGAGGATTGTATTTCAGTAGCTAGCAGGCTAAGCATACCACCGTGCAGGTACCTTTGGGGCGTCATAGCCCGCCATAGACATGTTTACACTGGATGAACGTGTGGTTTTTCACATTTAGCTTCAGAAAGACCTCTTCCAGCTGCTGAGGTAAGTGGTTTGTGGTAATATCAGGCTTGCAGAGATTCCTGAAGGAATTACATTGATAGACTGAGCTCAGCTGTATCTACTCTGGTTTTACTGAAATGTCGTGAGTCTGTTTCTTTTGCATCAGAGGAAAAACATCATATGTTTGCAAGTCCAACACGTCTTTGAGAAGACTGTTCAGATTAATTTCATGTTGAGTGGAAAAGAATCTACCTGACACTAGACTTTGAGAAAATTAGTTGAGTACATGTGGTTTCACTTTGAGGGATATGATGCTCTTCTTAGGAATTAGATAAAACTGACACAGCAGAAATTAAAAAAACCTTTTTCTTATGTTCTTGTTTTTTCAGTCTTCAGTCGTGTCTCAAAGCTTTCAACTGGCTCCGTCCAATAGATAGTAGCACTCCTGCAGCCTGCTGCACAAACATTCAAACTTTTGACTTATTTTCCCCAAAATACCAAAAGACAAGGGGAGTTGAATACCATATTGTCAAGTGGAAAAAAAAGCTAAGCAGAGAGATAGCATTCACTGTATCAACGCTAGTACCCCTGGTTTGGTCTTTTCTTTGGATGAGGGATCACAGTTTGGGTTTGATGGTCCTCTAACATCTAACATCTGCCAGTAATACCTACACATTTTTGAGTGGAACCTGATACAGTCAATCTATACATGCCTCTGTATTTATTAAATGCACACACACACACACACACACACACACACACACACACACACACACACACACACACACACACACACACACACACACACACACACACACAGATCCATCATACACAGCAGCACTATTAGAAAAAAATCTTATGCAAGAAGTCAACTGACATTCAGATATGAACGGGATCATGT
Organism: Micropterus dolomieu; assembly: GCF_021292245.1. NCBI lineage: Eukaryota > Metazoa > Chordata > Actinopteri > Centrarchiformes > Centrarchidae > Micropterus > Micropterus dolomieu. Next base: position 21,304,172 of record NC_060162.1, on the reverse strand, counting down.
TGCTTAAGGACGAAAGGACAGATTAGCACTGTGCTCTCACGGAACAACATTGTTCTCAAGTGTTAGGAAAGGAGCATTAGAAACCTTTGTGTAAATATGTTTACTGGACCTTGAACTGTCTGGCATTAGAGATGGAAAATAGAGTGCCTGTGCAGGAAAACACACACACACACAGAGGGAGAAAATAGACCACTAAAGATGGTGAGAGGGAGGTAGAGATAAGAGAGCAAATGGGAAGAATTAATAGAATGGAAAAATTACATGGGAGTTGAGGAAAGGTACACGAAGGTACAGGGAGATGCTGCCTGCATTTTTTTCTGATCTCTAGTTGCTCTGGAGGAAAGCAGGAAAGGGAAGAGGGTAAGCCATTATAAAGTGTGACATAAATATGTTTACTGAACCTTGAACGTTCTGGCATTAGAGGGATGGAAATCTTAACCAAGGACTGACCGCAGAGTAGAGTGGGAGGAGAAAAGTCTGTAGTCCAATGAAGGCCACAGACTGAAACTGGTGGACAGAGTCCTTGGGAGTTACCATCACTCTTGACTTTGCAGACAAGCATCTAAATCAATATTCCCTCAACCCATTTAAGCCCATCAACACATATTTACTGTTTATTCACTAGAGGGTTTTCCAGAGGCAAAAAATAACCTCTACTTGTTTATTTCTTGTCATGCATAGGAAGGCCATTTCCTACTCACAGTCAATATGAAAGTCCCTGCAATGTCACATTAACATATCATAACTGGTACACTGCTATTTTAGTTGGACACACAGAGGTATGTTAACTTGTTAACGGGTATTGTATTGTTGTCTTTGCACTTGTTGAATTTGTTGATAATAATATTTATTTTTAGAGCACTTTGTAACTTGTTTTTGAAAAGTGCTCTACAAATAAATATTATTATTAACTTGTCTTCCTGTTAAACAAAATTGTTCTTTTGACTATCAAATGGTCGTCACTTGTAGGCTGAACAGGTGGCCCAAAATATTTTGTAGCTTGCTCGACAGCTGTAGTCTGCTTGGACTCATGGAATGGAATCACTCGAAAACATGTTTAAAAGCGTCTGAGAAGCTTTTCAGGCCACTCCTGCAGCAAAGTCCACACCTCCACCGTTGATCCATTCGTTCCACAACAGAGCCAAACACTCAATCTATTGGTGAGGTGAATGCACAATCAGCAAATTTAAAATCATAATTGGCAGTTGTCCTGTGTCTGTGTAAATAAAGAACTGAGCAGTGTAGCAGCTGGTTTGAAGGTACAGAATGTACTGAATGTAAAGCGGCTTAAGAAAGCATGGAGTGAGGGATGGACGGAGGAAGAGGAATGTAAGCAAGAGAGGCAGACAGGAGTCGGTGAGATTCAAATTTGCTGAGTGCACTGTGTGAAGTTACAGTGCCGTAGTGGTGAATGTAACAGTGCCGTGCTACATCATAAGACACCAGTGGAAAAAGAGGTTATCTCCGCTTCCTAATAAAGTTCTCAAGAACTCTGTGTACATTTTAGGTTTTCAGTTTTTTGGCAGATGCATGTGTACCAAAATGAGGTGATGAAATCCACTATCCAGGATATCCATGTGTTGTATGTGTAATTAGCTCTTTACAATATGTTTTTAAAGCCAGGCCAAGGTGATTTAAATTGACAAATTGTACAATAATATATAAGCCATGAAACTTTTCCTACTGTGTTGAAGTTCTTAATGGTGTGTTTAATTTAGCGGTGTGACAAACTTTTTAACCTTTTAACTTGGAGTGAGAAGTAATAGAAAGCTGAACAATGAAAATGGTGGAAGATAGTGGTATTTCTAGTATTTCTAGCGCTCTCATAGTGATATAAGGAGATGAATTTAATGAACTATGTTTGCTCTGTCATGTAACACGTGTTTGGAATCTTCCCATATGTTTTTTGAATTTCTCTATTTTAAAAAACATTTTTAAACTTTAATAATCTCGCTTGACTCCAAATCTGTCTCTTTAAACTATACACTCATATTCTAAATAAACCCGTTTCACAGGCAACACTGCAGCTAACACCATCATACACTGCTGGTATGTGTTGTCCTATAGATTACTCACTGACTGATTTGCTTATGTTGTTGCCATTCTCAGTTTTCCCAACTCTTTTGTTTGATTGGGTCTCGTTTGCTTAAGCCAAAAGCCATCATCCTATTTGACTTACACAGCTGTCACATCATCACTCTTATTATTTCACTCACAACTGCGCTGTTAATCAGAATCTAAAATGTACGTACAGCACTGTTAACACTGTCTAACAACAACACATTGTCACCAGTATTTAGTCTCACAACAGTTACATAAACATAACACCTTGTTCTCCTGATGAAAAGTTGATTGTATGTATTTTATGGTTTAAACAAACAGATGATGTGCTTGGCAGCGTGTCCGCATGCTTACAGAGATGACAGAGCATACAGGTTTAATCTCGCAGACACAGTGGAAGTTTTAAAGGGAGTTTTTAGCAATGTGTTTTATGTGCAGTATATTCGTGTAGCCCAGTGTCACACACAACTGTCAAGGCAGTGATCTGTAATGTAGTTCTTCAAAATCTGCATTTGGTAGCCATGGAAACACAGAACCTGCGTAAGGTTTTGCTGCAGGTATTTCCCCCCAGTATTCAGGAAGTAAAAAGGTGTTTGAAACGGAAATGTTGATCTTTGTCTGACCTCGTGTTTTTGTGGCAGTTCCTTGTTTAAAGCAAGCAATAATTAAGAAACAGCCTTGCTTTCTCCCATCATATTGTGTGGTACAAGACACCTTGTTTCCAACCTTTGTTTCTAGCTGTCTGTTCTGATATATGGTCATGTAGGCTGTAGTCTCCAAAACAGTAGATTGGTAAAGAGTTTCTTGTCAGTACATGTGTGTTTTGTGTACAAATATTACATGAGTCAGTGTGAACCAACATGGACTAGATCTGTCTATGGATTATTCTGTCTGTGGTCTGGACTAAGGGAACCAAACTACAGGTGTGAAAGCAACTGTAGAATACAAAGAAAAAAAACACAGTAAAAACCTCCACTGCAGTTGGAGGAGATGAATTCTTCAAACACTCACTTTGTTTGCCTGCTCACCTCTCTGTACAAACCACAGTGGCTGAAGGTGACCATAAAAATGATCATGTAAGCTAAGGTATCGTCACTATGATTTTCTGCCTCCTAACTTATTACTCATCCCCCATTTTACTCTTTGTGAAGCAGAGGTTTGTTTGACATTGAAAGAAATCCTTCTTCTGTACAAACGAAGGCAGAGTGCTCCTACTGCTTTGTGCTGACTATTAGTCAACCCACAGAAAATGTCTCACCGTGTCCCTGCAGGAACAGTTAAAAGGTGCATCAAGTTGAGTAGTCTCAGAGAAATCAATACATTTTAAAGCATAATGAGACACTATTCATTTGAAATGCTGCGTGATTGCTGTTGGCTTAAAACTGATGACTGCCTTTTGTCAAGAAAACACGTGAAATGTGAAACGGGAAATGAGGCGAACCTACACATGAAACAGCTGTTTGTTATATAAAGATGGCAATTATAAAGACAAAGAACCTGGGTGAAAGAATGGATTAGCACATGCAGGTAGCAGGGACTGTCTGTGCTACAGAGAGAGCTGGAGGTGAGTAAAGTGTTTTGTGGTGGAAAAAGTAGCTGCCTGCTCTCATTGGCTGGATGTGGATGTCGAGTCGGCCGACTCTTCCAGATATTTGGCATGCTAGATATCTGGCAGACGTTGGCGATGTGTCAGAAATGTGTTGGGGAGCTGTTTTGATGCGTCGTTGAGTAGTTCATAATGACTGGCGACCGCCGATCAATCACTGATTTACTCCCGATCACAGCCTGACTGTCACCGAGCTGCAAATCGGGCTAAAAATTGTGTAGTGTGAACTAGGCTTAATGCATCGCACTGCATGTAACAAAACCACAAGAAATTATTTTTATGGGTCTTTAATCTCTCGTCACCACGGAGGTGCAGGTGCAGGTGTTGATATGTTTCATATGAGGATATCTCACGCAGCTATATAAAGAGAAGTGGCACCAGGGATAGATAAGTGTGAGGTACTTAGGCCAAAGTCACACACCCGATGCCAAACACAAACACATACACCACATCTTTCACTCGCAACACATTCATAGACCTGCTTTTTGAAACACACACACACACACACACACACACACACACACACACACACACACACACACACACACACACACACACACACACACACACACACACACACACACATACACACAGAAGGAGAAGGAGAAGTTTCCAATGTCAGGAGTTCACATCTTTTTATGTTTTGAGCTGAGCCTGAGAGTACATTAATAACCAATGGCGATGTGTGGGAATAAAGAATCAGTGAAGTGTTTGTGTGTAACACAGAGCGAAACACACGCAGGAACACTATATGCTACAGTGTTTCATGGTGTCAGTGATCCTAATGAATACTGCTATCTGTTGTAAATAGCATCACATCACACTCCTATAACCCCGTTACAATTCTCAAGTGCATTAAATGCCTTCTTTATATGCTGTGTGATGTATGGAAGATTCCTTCTTAAAGGTTAAGTGTGTAAGTTATAGCGGCATCTAGTGGTGAGATTTGCAGCCAACAGCATAGTGGTCACCGCTCACCCGTTACTACTAGTAGTAGTCGACTACAGCTGCTGCTACTTATTATTCTTCCTTCTTATTCGTATCTATTCCACATATTGATGAAACACACTCCGTTTGTCCATTTGGGCTACTTTGGAAAAGGGCAGCGCAACATGGTGATGTCCATATAAGGTGTATGTAGATAGAAATGGCTCATTCTAAGGTAATAAAAACGGTCCATTATGTAAGGTCTTTATACACCACTGACAACATAGTTATGTATATTGCATTTCTGTCAGTAGGTCCTCCTAATTATCACATGTCCTGCACTCAGTAAGAAGACATTTGTTTGATATTGGTTTGATGGCAGCTCCCTGTCTGCACATGCCATTGTGAAATTGTGATAGAAATCCATGTTAGCATTGCCATTGTGAGCATGCTGATGTTACTGTGTCAGCTCAAAGCCCTCACAGAGCTGCCTGCATGGATTCAGACCCTCAAATGTCATGACAGTGTAGCTTCATTTTATTAGACTGAACTGAAATGAGAGCGATAAGATCTGTGCCATGTACGACACGTGACCGAATACCACCACAAGACCATAGCATCATTATAAATAATACAGTATAAAAGTGTATCTGCTCTACTGGCCTCTACTTTTTAGATTGTGCATATCTTGGTTAGTTTTAGAAAATGTGTTCATTTTATTTATGGTAGAAAACTGGAAGATGATCTGTTGTCCAGCACAAGTGGAACTAAAATTTTACTTCTCCCAGAGCTTCTGGGAAAGAGCCAGTGGAAACAAAAAATCATTTCCAACATATTTATCCTCTGTTTTGTTCTCTTTTTATTGGGGAAATGTGTTTTTCATTTTTGATAGATTTGCAAAAAAAAATCCCACTAGTCAGAGATAGAGGCTACCAGTTCTCCTGACCATTGTCTATGTATTTTTTTGGCAATACTAAGGAAAAAGCAGACACAGTTTAATTTGTGAAGTGATTACCTGCAACATGTTGCTACCAAGCAATTTTTACATTTGTACGTAGTTGCTATAGTGAGGAAATTGCCCAAAAAGAGAAATTCTGGCTGTTGTCCCAAACATTTTTCTTTTTATACCAATTTACTTGTACAAAATGGACTCAAAATGATGACTATGATAATGCTGCTGCTGTTGTTAATGCTTAGTGCCAAACCTTTTAGGCTTTAAAATGAATCTTAATCATTATGCCTGCTCTTTCCCATCCCTCTGTTTCTGTAGATGCCAGGCCTTTTTCCCAGTCCTGTGTGTCTGACAGTCATCTGGTTTTTATCTTGGTCACTGCGTCCCAGTCGTGCTCAGATTTGGACTGATGAAGGTAACACACGCACACGCATGCATGCACACCACGCAGAAAGACATCACATACACATAGAAACAAACCTCCTGTTAAGGATCAGGCATGGACTCTGTTGTGAACTATTTTGGGCGCTCTTGACTTATCTTGACTCAAAAGTACTTCTCTTCTCAGATCTAACTTTACTGTGGAAGAAAGGAGGGAGGAAACATCCACATTTTAGAATAAAAGTGGATACAGTGCAGTTTACCATAAAACACTGAAATGTTTTTACAATCAAAATCTTGATCTGAGATTTTCTTTTCTTGTATGAACACATTATTTTATATTTTTATGGTCCTGGTGTTGAGTTTTGGCTGTGCAACTTCATAATTTTTTATATTTGAAATGCAATTCATGTTTTTTGGATTAGCACTCCGCAAGCAAGAATTCTATTGTTTTGTTTTTCTTTTTTGCCTCACACTCTTCTTTCTTTAAAAGGCTTTTAAATCTTCCCCCTTTCTTTTGTTTGTGTCCGTTCTACCTCTCTCTATTACTGTATCCCTTTTTTAAACTAGCTAGATGAATCCTCCAACAGTAAGAAGACTTGCCCTTAGCTATTCAGGTGAAAAGTTTCCCTTACCTTTAATTTTACCCTACAACATCTCCAGGGTCCGTTTTCATTGTTTGGAAAGTACTGAGTTTCATCCAGCTTGCAATTTCTGTGTCCACCCTGACATTTGATTTCATTGTCAGGGCAAACTTGCAGCCTTCCTGTGTGCATTTGTGTGTGTGGATATGTCTGCTTAAATGCATGTTTGTGTGCATATGTGTGTGGTTTTCTGTATTTGTGTGTGTGTGTGTGTGTATGCATGTGCACATGTCTGGGCCCTTTTGCCAGAGGTAGAATCAGATATGAGTGGAACGCTGCGGGTTTGGGGAATAATGTACTTCACTGCCAATAAAACATGAATACACACATTCAGACCAGCCAACTCTACACTGCACCAAGGCTCCATGTAACACACACACACAAGGAAACAGTGGGAGGGTGTGTTTTCAGTGGTTAAAGGGAAAAAGAAAATCTATTTATAATGGGCGAGAGAAGCATTGAATAAGAAGATTGAGACAGAGGGAGATTTTAATAATATGAACTGATAATTAATTAAATTTTTAGAACTCCAGTATTAGTTGCCTGGTTGTGCGGACACATTTTTTCTCTGCAATAAATTAGGTCTGAATGATTTATTGTTTTAATATTGAAATTGCAAGTGCAGTTTTCAAAACGCAAGAGTCAAGATTTTAATTGCTGTTAATTAAATAATTGTTGTCTTAACAAACAAAAGAAAGTGAAAGTTGTGCCAGCGACTGTTGGGTTCACTTCGCTATGACAACTGTTGCTGGTAAACTTAAGGTAATTCTATGAGTTGGCGAAACAACAACATTCTTGGGTTTTTCCTCTGGTTATGATGAGAGGATTGGACTCTGTCTTGTCATTGTTCATAAAGACCAACATAAGTTTTCTTGTACATATAACCAACTAGGTGATCAACAGGTCGCTAGCTAGTAGGCTTCTTCTGATTGGCGATTGGATCGGTTATCAACGAGTGAAGGGATGATCAGCGATTGTTTTTTTATGTGTCGATATTAAGGCGATTTTTATTAACTCACTGTCAGAACTAAGATGACATAAAAAGTTTGTAGATTCTGTACCCCACTGCAGTGTTTCCCATTCACTGATTTATTTGTGGCAACACGACAATTAACTTTTTGGCTCACCTGCCAAGGTGACTGACAGATGAAAAAATCTACCGCCCAAGCATATTTTTTTACTACAACAATAAATTGCCTTTTGTGTCACATAAATATTTGTTTCCGTCCTTTTAATTGAGATAATAAGTTATTATGTCAAATACAAACTTAAAGAATAGGAAATTTGAAGCAAAATTATATTATTGCTATTAAATGTACTTAAAACATAACAGTAAATTGTTTTATAAACTTACTATATGCATATTAATGATTCAACTTAAATCGCATTACTGCTCACACTTAGTCATGCTTTATCATTCAACTTAAACCTCCTACAATCCCCATCTTCTGGCCTCCTGGTTCTGACAGAGTCCTGGTGCCACAGCATCACAGCTTTTGTGGGATCAACAGTTTTTATACAGCATATAGATCATTCTCCTTGATCTCTGGGGAGGACAGCAGGACCATTAGACGATCTGACAGTGTACCAGGCACTAGACTGGACCTCAGACTAGCCAGCTAAAATCTAAAAACAGTCCCTGTACAACTTTTGTAATTGGCTCCAAACACTAGCAGCTTTCACGCTGCCTTATTTCACGGAGGTATGCAGGCTCGCTGCACTTTATGAAAGTTACCGAGTAGACTTTATCGGCCTGTGAGCATGGAAATTTGCTGACAATAACGAGACAGAAAGACTCAACGATCTGTTTGTGGTTTGTGGTTCCTGTAAAGCCGGACCGCTGTGTGACAGCACACATGGTTGCGGGGTAAAGGCCTTTTTACACGGGAACAAACTTTTGTTCAGTGTGAATAAGTGAATGCGACATATATGCGGAGATTCTTTCCGCGTTGATCTCCGTATAAAGCGGCAACAATCTCCCCTCTTTCCCTCCCGACTCCTGTCCCTCAACGCCCACCCCTACAAATCTATGCCAATCAAACACCGGTAACATGAAAAGAACATAAACAACAACCCTAATCTGCGTGTTACATGATAAATAAATGAATAGATAGATGAAAATAGAGAAGCTCGCCCAACCCTACAAGCTAGTAGTTTGAAAGTTGTTGAGTGTAGACAACAGACAGCTGGATGAAAAGAGCTGCTGGACTCTCATAGTTTTTTCTTTAAGCAAATGATAACACTGTTTAAAGCTTGTCACCTTTAAGTCTCTAAATTGAGACCTCCAGAATGTGGGCCTGTGAAACCGCTCGTCCTGTCACTCTGAAGTTAATGTCAAGCAGCTACAGTGCAGAGCAATTAACAGCCTGTAGATGTTGTCAGTTTGATATCAAAACATTATCAGGCGACATTCCTGTAGTTTAATTTATAGAAAATAAATCACAACACTGGTCAGAAAAATTTCAATTTGATTATTTTCCTTAAATCTAAAACTAAAATGTCTGGTGTGCTCACTTTTAATTTTACCTCCCAATAAGTAGTAGAGGTAAGTTTTTACTGACAACCTGTGTGAGTGTCTGTCTGCTCTATATTGTGTCTTTATAATGTCACACAGCTTCGTTTACAGTGGCCTGTAAATAACAGCTTGTCTTGGTAGCTCAACGTTATTAACCATGCCTTGTGTATATGATAAATTGTTTACTATATACACCACAACAGAATGAACATGGTTCCATTTGTCTCAGCAGGATTCATTGTCCTCCTTTCTGTGCGTATTTGTCTCCTTCCCTCAAAAATGTAAATGCAACCACACGTGGAACACGTTGCTGCTCTTTTCCCCAGCTGTTTCATTTAGTGCAGCCAGTAAAACAGCAGCAGCAAGCCAGAAAAGTGAGCTTCAGATGTCTGTGAAAGTATTGAATAGGGTCTCAGTTTAAGCCTTCAACTTGAGTATGTGTCAAATTTTATTTAGGATTAACCTAGTTGGTCCCTGAAGGGCATGTGAGGTTATTGCAGCAGGAAAAACTAATATAAATATACCAATACAGCAAATTAAATAATAACATCCTCAAAATGCTTCCCCTCCTCCACCGGCCTGGGTTCCCTCAAGCCTACAAGTGTTATATTGTTATCCTACTTTAATACCAGTCAAACTTGTGGAGACTAAAGGTGATAAAGAGAGGTTTGTAGGAAAAATTAAGAGGAAAAACTAAACATAGACCTGGGACAAATTGTTTGTTACCAAGGGAGGAGAGGCCAGGAGTGTGCATGCCTGAGTGATTGAGGTTGAGAATTAATGAAGGTGTGTGCGTGGCAAACTGGCAGTCAAAGTGATGTTTTCCCACTCCAGATCTACTGTAAATGCCAGCATTCATATTATGGAGCCAAGTTAAACACACACATACACTCACATACAGTACTGCAGATAGCGTATCAACTTGGCAAATTGCTACAGTCACCACAAATATTTGCTCAGGTATACACTACACGTAGTATTGCTTCAAATGTACTCTACCTTCTAATTTTGCATGATGGCAAGTAATCATTTAGCAGTTGTTCTGTTCACTAAAGCCCACCAGACTGACCGTACTTGGCCTTTTGAGCTTTTTCTTCCATTTTTATACACATTAATGTTATAGAACAATCAATAAAACTACTGGGCTACGTCACGTCTGCTTGCACATTAAAGGGTTGGTTCACAATGCAGATAGCTTTGGTTGTGTGTACCCAGGTTTGGAGATAATGTCAGAAAAGTGTGCTGCCACCCCACTTCTATGGGGGTACATGTGGTTTTATCTGTGCTGCTTAAAGCTGTTTCATGGGTAAAAATAGTTCCAATTAAAATTGGAACAGTGTGGTTGCTGTAGGTGTGGTAAGTAATCATGACATTTCCCCTGCTGATTTTTACAAATCAATTTTTTTTAGATATGATCACCGCAAACAAAAACTGAAGCCTTATGGAACAGGAAGTTGGGTCTTTGTGAAGTTAAGACTGGAAGGACTATATGATGATGAATCTTCTGCAGTCAGTGAATCATTGTTATGGACAGGCTAACTGATCAGCAGCACTAGTAATTGTCACATTATAAGGGCACATTTTTCCAATGTTAATATAATTTTTTTCTAAATCTTTAAGGGTAAAACCTATATATTTTGTTCTTATCTTTTTAAAATGCTTAACTGCTTTGTCTTTTACTTAAGGGGCTATAAAGTAGATTTGCTGATATAGAGTTATATCATTTTAATTGTGATGATAAACTTTCAGAAAAATAAAACACACTGGAGCAGCTTTATACTGTGTGCCAAAGTCTCTTCAGCCTAGAGTCTGCAGGATCACTAACCTTGTATGGTCATGTTATTGTGGTACTGTTGACTTTACAGTAAACGGTGGCGCTTAAATCACATTAATACAGACAATGCAGACGCATGGGATGTCAAATTATGCAGTGTGCAGATGGTGTAAACCAGACAACAATGTGCTTTAATATTTTATGCGATGTCTGTGTTTCCAGTGTCAGGCGTGCAGTACGGGCACTTGGAGTCAAATGTGACACTGGCATGCGGGAAGTCACAAATCAGGTAAGGAAAGAAAACTACTACCTGTGTAGCTTAAAGTTGTGTTTCTTTGTCCCGTAATGACAACGAGACATTTCCAGCCCAGTCATATGGGAGTTTGAAAGTAGCTGCTAAATGTCAGTAAACAAGACATATTGAATTTTTAGTCAGAGTGACGGTAGTGTTTTGAAAGTTAATTAGCAATCTAACCATATTCATATACTCAGTTATGCACTTTTTTTGTTTTGATTGAACCTGGACAAAATGTCATTTTTAATGGTGGTCTGACAACAGAAGAAAACTTGCGTGATACAAAGGGTCAAACAGTGCCTGCATTGCTAAATCAGTTGCAAAAAAGGCCAAATGTAAATTAACAGTAAGAAAAATGTGAAAGTTTTGCAGATCTAGATACCTATGATAATGTCCTTTAAAGACTTTTGTTCTTGTTTAGGTCTTGTGGTTGAGCATAAGGCTTAAAGATCCGTGAAGGAAGTCCTCACAAGCGTAATAACTAAACTCTAACGTGTGCCCGACCAGGTTACCTGTCGTATGGCGTCTCAACTACAGCTCAGCATTGCCATGGCACAAAGTGACATCGGATGGAGCCTTAGTCCTGCTGCACGTCGACCACTCGGCGCAGGGCAACTACAGCTGCTATGACAACCAGGGGTTTCTCCTCCACTCTGTCAAACTCAGGCTGGGCTGTAAGTATTATTGTGACTTGTCCAGGCTCACAGCGGCTAATCTAGGAGCTATTACACGTTTAACAGCTCTTCCCTATTATGAGTCTCTCGCCATGACTGCAGCTTTTAAAAATTCTTCCCGTTCGGTCTTTGCAGCAAGAACAGACCTTTGTCCCCCGTGTTTTAGCCCCTACATGCAGAGACAGCTTTCTCGTCCCTCACAGTTCAGTTCTTTTTTTTTTCGATAATTCAGCATAAAAGCATACTCAGACATTCTCATCTTTCTCTTGTATTCGTCTCAACATACTTTCCTGTATGTTTCTCACTTGTCTCTTTCTTTCTGTCTCTCCTTCCTCCCCCCCGTTTTTTAAATGAATGACTTTCCTCTCTCAGCGTCTAATTTATGTTGGCTCTCTGGCTATAGCAAGACATCTTATTACTACAGTGATAGTCAGAACAGAGCTGCTGGTCTTCAGAGGAAACCGGTCTTATTGTCCGTGACATAGACAAAGCCCTCCACTTCCTGTAAATGTCTCAAACAGGAAGCGGCTCCCTAAGTGGGCTTCCTTTTGAGGGACGGGGAGTTTTCCATGATACTGGCCAAGCCTCCTGAAGTATTTTGGTTTCATTTTAGGGGACACCATGGCACAGAGCTGTTAATTTTGGACTTGAGGACAAGACAGAGAAACCTTTTAAAATATTACATTTAATAGGGCCCTTAAAAAAAACTACGTGTCTGTCCTGAAAATGAGCTCTGTCTGACTCCCCTTTCCCAGATCCCCCTGGGCTGCTAAGCGTTTCCTGTCATGTGCCCAATCACACACACGTCCGCTGCTCCTGGGTGGAATCGGTAAAGACGTTCCTGCCAACCAAGTACAATGCCTCCTTCAGGTAAGAGTGAGTTACTGCAAGTGAAGCAGTAACGCCCAAGGTCACATTCAGAATGGCCTATGAAGAAACTAATTATAGTGCATGTGCCACAGAGTCATATTTTGCATGTAGAGTGTATAGAGTCAGATCCCAATGTGATCCCTGTTGGCTTCAGCATTCAGATGTGTTTTGTCTTGTTTTCAAGGGGGAATGGTCAGGAGTGGAGGCCATGTGTCTTGGACATCACTCGCAAGCACTGTGATGTAGATCACCCTGCGTTCTGGCAGACCATCCATATCCTGAGAATCACAGAGAGCAATGGCCTTGGGTCCAAGACAACATATGTCCAGTTTAGGTTACATGAGCTATGTAAGATCACATAAAACACACACACATACTCACAGACTCAACAGACAGGGGAATAGTTTATCTCCCTTTAGTGACACATTTGTATGACGATTGTTTGTCTATAAAGGACATTAGTGATTTTCACCGTTTTTTTTCTTGTTTCCAGTGCTCCGCGCCCAGCTCTACTGAAACATGCTATATCATTATTTAAAAACTACTGTTGTTATTGGCTGGAAATACTGCTGTCCAAGTCCCCTGTATTATTTTTTCCACTTGTGACTCACACTCATTTAAAATAGCTTGTTCAAACTTTGCAATTTAACTAGTACAAGCTTCATGATTAAATACCACCTCCATTGTCCACTCTCCTTCTTTTGCCTAAAATCAATAGTTACAAAGGTTCTGGTCCATATAGAACCTAAAAGAGGCATGAACTGTCAAATTTCCTTTTCACATGTCCATGCATTTAATAAACAGATTAAACTACAATAGCATTGCAAGGCGCACATCCATGGAGGCACAAAAACATGGAAGCGCAAACATGCAGATTTAAAGATAAAACAAACACCTGTACATTCATACAACACACACACCCACAGACATGCGGTCAAAATGCTACGATTATTAACGCTGCACATAACTCTTTCCGGCGGCTGTTGTGTCCGTGCCCTTTTGGTCGTCATATAATGACCTCAATTATCTTGTTTTGCTGCTTCTCTGTCTGCCTGACGTTCCTGACACTCTCGGGCAGAGTCTTGGATGTTCCTAACTGTTTTTCCTCAACATCTAGTTGCTTTTTGTCACAGTAGTTTGAAGTGCGCTTAAAAACATAGACATAGAGATTATGTAGGACACAAATCAGATAACTGATGGATATTTCGAGTAATAGCAAGGTGCTATATACCTAGAAAAATGAATAATTTAATGATTCACTTTTTAAATCCCAGCAAGAATTAAAAAAGACTGGTTCTAAAGGCAGACTAGTTAAAGAAATTGAGGATTTATATCTGAACAGGTGCTTTGGTTTCCTTTGTGACATTCTGCCCTCTTGTACATGATATTGTACATGTTATGTCTTTTTAAACAGGATGGCAACCATAGTGGAAATAATTGTGGCTAAGTCTGTCTTTCTTTCTTTCCATCTGTCTCTCCACAGTGAAACCAGACCCTCCAGAGTCAGTGTTGGTGAAGGAGCTAGAAGGCTATCCACAGAGACTGATTGTCTCGTGGAACTTTCCCTCTTCCTGGCCGCTGCATGATGCTTTCCCCCTTGTGTTTCATATCAGATACAGGCCAAAAGGCTCTATATACTGGTCAGATGTAAGTAAGCAGGGGCATTCTTCTCAACAAAATCAAGTGATGACTCTTTATGCCAAAGGATTTCTTTTTTACTGTAGATATTATATTAAGATCTTTCTGAGTCAATATATTCTTATCAAATGACTTGTCTTTCTTTTATGATGAAAGGGTCATTCACAAATCACTTTTACAAATCAAGACCCAACAAAGGACTTAAAACAACAATAGAAATAACATGCTACTTTCTTGTGCTCTCTTTCCCTGTCCTGTCTCTTTCTCCATCAATCAGATTTACTCTGAGGAGAGTCCAGTCGTGATATTTGACGCCCTGGCTGGCCACCTCCACCATGTTCAGGTTCGGGCCCGAGATGAAGTGAACTCTGACAGCCAGTGGAGTGAATGGAGTCCGCTGCTTTTTGCCAGGCCGTGGGAAGGTCAGAAAGACAATTCACAGAATGTTCATTTCTAAATGATTTGTCACGTCACGTTTATTTTTAGAGCTCATTTAAAAGCAACAAATGTGCATAAATGTGCTTAACAGAGAGATGACCCAATAAAGTTACATAAAAAGACTAACATTACTAAAGGCATAATTATAAATAACAGTAAAGGATGAAAACAAAGTAGGCATGTTGCTAGAGCTGCAATGATTAGTTGAATAATGGATTAATGATAGCGATATCTATTAATCGTTTCAGCCATTTTTCAAGCAAAAAGTCTAAAAATTCTCAAATGTGGAAGTTAGCAGCTTTTGCTTGTCTAAATATCTTAATAAACTGAACATCTTTCTGTTTTGGACTGTTGGTTGGACAAAACAAAGACATACAGTATATAGATCATAGACTGTATATAAGAGATGGATATAGTCATCATGCGTCACCTGTTGGTTTGTGGACTGCCGTTTTGAAGCCTCGAGTTTGGCTGGCCGCCATGTTGAGCTTTTGCAACCAGGAAGTGCCCAGAAGTGACCATATTTGGACAAGACGGCGTAACTAACGGCCGTGTGCGGAGCTAGCTTGCTTAGCTAGGTGCATCTGTAATTCATGTTAACTGTCATTTTAACAGGGCTGACAATTTTGTCTTAAAACAGTCTTAAAACTAAATGTACTCACCAGAGAAAGTGAACAGCCAACTCCTAATAAGCTTTTTCAGCAGTATTGGTTAAATTTACACAGTGCTATGGGTACGAGTCTGCTCTAGCCTTGTCAATCGACTTGTCAATCAGAGATAATCCCGCCCTGAAACATACTCTGCGTTATGGTCTATTTTAAAATAAATGGGACCATAATTTACTAAATGAATATCATTTTGTGTTGAAGAAGACCTGAAACTAAACTCAACAGGAAAGTGTTAACTGAGGTTATTTTTCAGGTGAGAAGTAGGGTCATTTTACAATTATTTTTAATGTAGCCGGACTTCTTTTTGCAACCAGAAGAGTCGCCCCCTGCTGTCCGTTCAATAGAATGCAGGTTTCAGGGACTTCCACGTTTGCGTCAGATCACAGACCGTCACCTGTATAAGTGGATTGGGCTTTTTTTATTACTTTTTTTTTAATTATTTTCTGTTTTATAGACCAAATGACTAATCGAGAAAATAACACTCAGATTAATCAATAGTATAAATGAACAATAGTTAGTTGCAGCCCTCCATGTTGCCCAGAGGACAAATAATATAATAATAAAAACGAGGGTGACCAGTCATGTCTTTGGAATGAAAAGCAAAAGTGAAGATTTAGGCCTAATCAGGCTGTATTTCACTGGTAATCAGTAAAGGGAGGGAGATGTGTGATCTCTCTTCATGGTACCCGTGAGGAGTCTTGTTGCTTGTAACGGTAGGCGAGATAAAGATTACTGACTCCTACTTAGAGAGAATTGCCACTACTTAAAGATCTTCACATCCTTACACAACAAGGAATTATTTTCAATGTGCAATAGATCTTAGGTGAAAGAACGGTTAAGTTGTTTGTCAAGGCTCATGCAGCAAGCACACAGCATCTAGTACTCTTACCCCCTTAGATTAGCAGTAGTTTGAGCCTTTGTGCATATTCATTGTTGCTCATTTATATAAATGTGTGTGTGTGTGTGTGTGTGTGTGTGTGTTTGTACACCAGGGTACACCACCCCTGAACCTGCAGAGGAGTTCCCGTCGGAGGACAGTTTTACAGACTGTTCCATTCCCGACAACACAAAACCTGAAACCTCCACTGCAAAGTCCCACAGTAAGACTCCTTTCATAACTTCAAATGATAATTGCTCTGTGATTGTTTTCAGTAGCAACACCAATACTGCATGTGCTAATGTTGTAGCTCAACAGAAGTGCAATTACTGTTATTATGATTCTGCTACTTCCTCCATTCCAGTCATTTTGCTACTGATACCAATGCTTCTACTATTACAAGTTATACCACTGCTAAAAGCACAGATTCTCTACTGCTGTTACTACTACTGTAATTATTCCTGCTGTATTATGTTTACAT
Organism: Micropterus dolomieu; assembly: GCF_021292245.1. Classification (NCBI taxonomy): domain Eukaryota; kingdom Metazoa; phylum Chordata; class Actinopteri; order Centrarchiformes; family Centrarchidae; genus Micropterus; species Micropterus dolomieu. The sequence goes on along the minus strand of NC_060162.1, from coordinate 21,287,371 downwards.
CTACTACTACAATGCTATCATTTATCATTATTATCAGCCATCATTTCTAGTGTTACTACTACCGTAACTACTACTTTTACTAGTGCTACCAGTAGTGCATTTAAGTCCCTGAAATAAAATGCTTCAAAGTCACCCATTAAACGGTCAGCATGTTCACGCCATTATTTGTCCTTTTTCGACAGCAACAGGAGGCCACATCAGTCATTAATGGAGCAATAAGGCATTATTTATAGTTATTACACTCTACATAGAACAGTGCAAGTACATTGTGTCGGGCTTCATCGACCAAATTACATATAAGTGCAGTAAATTGTACCTGCAGGGTATTACGTTCTCTACAGTATGTGCCTTGGATGAAAAGTCAAGTACATAGCAGCTCATATATACATGGGCAAAAACACTGGAAAATGTAGTCTTCAGTTGCAAGCACGCACATCTCAAATATACAGACGCAAGATGTGTAAAGCAAGTACCCACACCCACATACAGTATACACAAGGAGACAGTTTTGGCAGTAGAGTAGAGACTGAAAGTCACTGTGAGTGACGCCGTCAGATTTCTTTTAGCTGGTCTGCTGTGAACCAGATGTGTGTGTGTGTGTGTGTGTGTGTGTGTGTGTGTGTGTGTGAGAACTGTCATTTGCAGATGCGCCCATAAATTCTCTTTTAATCTCGTAAATACCAAGTGTTTTTGCACATTCTATCTTTAATGTGTGCGTCTCTGCTGATTTCTCTTTTTTTTTTTGCTTTGAAAGAGAGTTGTTTACTCCTCAGTATAGTCAATGCATGTTTGTGTGAAAGCTATAATGGCAGATTTAAAATTAACTTCTCACCAGAGAGTAATTAAATCAAAGAACACACACAAACATAGAAGATGAAAGGACATGCATATCTTTGCAGGTTTTGCTTTTGTTGTTGAGTGATGACAAGACACAATCTACAGATGTGTTAAGAACTGTCTTCTTTTCCATCTTCTTCCTTAACTATATATATATTTTAGTTTAATTATCTTTATTTCACCACACATTTCCCTCTCCTATCATGCGCCTGTTCCTCTGATCTTTCTCTAACTGTTCATCTTTGATTCAGCGCTCCTCCTCTGTTGCTTTATTGCTCTCTTTCTTATTTCTCCCACCCTGCTTGTTTTGTTGACCCCCCCACTGTTGTTTTCTTCTCTATTTTCCCATTCAGATCCTGTACTTGAGGATGAAGGCAATTTGGGTTTGGTGATTCTGCTGGGTTTTTTCTCCTTAGTCGTCCTCACCACCATCCCTTCCCTCATCTTTGTTGTGTGGTAAGACACAAACACACACCACACATCCCACTTCCACAGGCCACAGCTGTGTTCTCTCTCTCTCTCTCTCTCTCCTCTCTCCTCTTGTATTTTGCAAAGCCTGGAATTTTTTACATTTTTGGTTGGTGTTAACTTATTATTTTATATTTCCAGGATGAGGCAGAGGCGGCGCGATCATGTGACCAAACAGGAACTCACATCCATGGTCAAGATGAAGTCCATGCCAATCTAATGTGAGACACACATGTACCTAAGACATTGTTTCATCTTGAGCATTTTGGTTTTGTTTTGAGTTTGAAGTTGAGGTGAGGTTTGTGTCGGATTTAAATTCCCTCTCACACTTTGCCCAACTTGTGTTGTGAATCTGTTGAGTTCTCACCGATCGCCACACATGGTTGTTTATGTTCATAGTTCAGCTTGTTTGGCAGATAGTCTAAGACCTCTAATTAAAATCCTAATTAAGTGTCACTTTTTTAAGATTTATAACGTGACCACAAAATGCCCTCAAATGGGAGCTAAGCCAGTGAGAAGAACGTAGCAAAGCTCTGCCTTTAGTAAGAACCGAAATGGTTCAAAGTGCTGCTATAAACAACATTCAGACAAGCCAGCCAACTTGTGATTATAAGCCCAACACACACACACACACACACACACAGATTATAACCCTGTAAGTATGCCTGCATAACTCCCATCCAGCTCTGTTATTTAAATATGTGCTTTCAAGGCAGTGCTTAATTACATTATGATTTATTCATGTTTTCTAAAGTTGCCTTTTCTCTTCCGCTTTCCTCCACTCAACTCTTCCCAACTGCATGTCCCCTCTTATTTTCTCTAACCTCTCCTCCTGCTTTATTCATCAACTTTATCCAGATTTTCCTCTTCCTTCTTTCTTCTTTTTTTTCTCTCTCACTCTTCTTTATTCTCTTCTCTTCTCTGCTCTTCTTCCGTCTTTTCTCTTGTCTTCTCTTCTCAGGTTGATTTCATCTTCCCCTCCTAGTCAGCCCGTTCTAGGGCTCCTCCCAAGAGTCGGCCTCTGCCTTTACCACTGTAGAATGCTGACCGTCTGCATTTAACTACAATAACCAGAATGCATCTGCTAGAGGATCCAGGACAACAGGGACGAGCCTATACAAGGAATAATACGTGGTAGGGAAAAGTTACCCTGTATGTAAAAGGCTGAAAATAAGGCACGTTTTGCAAGATTTCCCTGGACATATTCAGTGGTCACGTTTAACTGCATTATTCATAATGTATCAGCAGACCCTTGCAAACAGGGAAAACAGACCCTACTCTGTTCCTTTAGGTTCACTTCAGTGGACTGTAGGAGGGACACTGCATCAGGACATTTGAGTTCACTCACAACTAATGCTGCTTCAGGTGGACTGACTCCACAACCTCTTTGGAGAGCAGTGGCTTTTTTTTTTCTTTCTTTTTTTTTTACTTTTGAACTTTTAAGCAAAGTAAGGACAGGACATGCAGCTGCCAAACAGGAGAAAATAGGCTTTTTGTGGGAAGGGGCTTGCCTCTTCTCCCACCCAGATGTCCTCACCTTCTTTTATTTTTTTGAAATTCATTGTGAGAAGTAACAAGTTAATGTGCATCCATTTTTCGATCGACTGACCGACCGACTCAACGCTGTGAAGGAAGCATAACTTCTGCCAGTCTTTCTGTGTGCATCTGATGCCAAAGCAGCAACTACGGGCATTAAGGTCTTAGCTGTGGGGCAGAATGCAACCTGCTACTGGCTCCAGACCTGAGGGATGGACACGGAGAATAAGGTCCAGGGTGGGCAGGTTGGGTTATCTAGACTTTATTTCATTTATGACAAGTGATTTTATGTTGCATGCTATCTATGCTTGTTCTGTTAGTACAGGTGTTCTTTTGTTTCTTTTGTTATACCTCTTTCTATCCATCCACCCACTGTTTCTGAATGTGTGTGGATGAAAGGCACACATGGGGAGACAGAGAGATAAGAAAGATACTGGCCTTTCACAAACCACCAGCATTATGACATTACAAAGATACTGAGTTAGCTAGGGAATATTATATTCATACATTCAGGGATAAAAGTCAAACCCAGCCTAGATTGTCTGTTATCTTAGTGGATGACAAATCAAATTTTATTCCTAAAAAAGAGAAACTTAACACCAGGCTGAAAAATCAGTGCTATGCTGCCCTCTTAGGTTGAAGGTGGAACCACTGTTTCACCTGTAAACACAGCCAGCACCACTGATAGTTGTGGTCAGAAGTGTGCTTTGTTGCGCCTGTAACCACACCCAGCAGTGATGTCACTGAGTCCTGGAGTATACCTGTACATCACAGCAGCAAGGTGAGATGTAAAGCCGCTAGAGGTCAGCAAAAGCACGATTTTCCAGGGTTGAGTAACTCTTTAAAATGAGGATTGGACAATATCATCGTAGCTCACAGATAGTATATATGTGCATACTGTTTGTTTTGCATTTAAACTATATGCGTAATATGACAGTGTCATATTTGCTGAAACTAACAACTAGATCTTTATCAATGAATCTGTTGATTCTTTTGTCTATTAAATGTCAGAAAATCGAAGGGGGGAAAAGGTTACGTTGACGTCTTCAAATTACTTATTATGTCTGACAAAACCAAGGATATTTAATTTACGATGATATAAAACTGAGAAAAGCATTGAATCCTCCCATTCAAGAAGCTTTAACATTATTGATAAATGACTAAAACAATTAATTGATTTTCAAAAATTGAAAAGAGATTCATCAACTTTGTCACACCATCAAAGTCACTACAGTGGAAAACTCTTTTAGTTAAGTCTGTCTGTGTCAACTTGGTCACCGTAAGTTGGTGATTATTGTAAATTGTCGTGCAGATTACCATCTAACTGACATTTGTATATTGCATGTTATTACATGGATATAAAGAAATGAAACGGACAGCTTCACCATCTAGTCTGTAGCCTAAAAGAGAATTGTGCTGTTTGCAACTACAGTAAAATCAGCAGTGCAGAGAGGCCACAGCTTGGCGCTGCTTTCAGTGCATTCCTACATTTATAACAGGCCTGAAAATAAACTGTAGACTAACAGTGCCTAACAATAAACTGGTAGCAGTTTGGAAACAAACATATTCATAAAATATTCAGATATTTTTCTATGTTGTCATGTAGGAAAAGACCCAAGATGAACATCCTAAGTGGACTACTTGATTGCTGTAAGCAAATTATTTGAACAGCATTTGTATAGTAAGCTTCTTTAGCTTATACGTGTTTGATCATAGTAACCATTATCACTATAAGCAGTTTCCACTGTATGAACTTTTTTTTTAACTGCGTATACAAGGTTCATCTCTGGTGAGCCTGACAGTACCTGTAGACGATAGGAATAACAAGACAAAAGTGGACCCAAGAGCAAATTAACATTAGCCATTATTACTGAACTGTTTAAATTAGAAAAAAAGGTTACTGATAAAATCAGAAAAAGAGGTTAACAATAAGAAACACATGACAAGCTGGGGTATTTATATTAGGGGATAAAGCTAGCCAACTACAAAATGTTAAGCACTTTGTTTTCCATCAAAGTGATTAGAGAATTCATTATCCCACCTAAAAGTCCTTTGGCAAACTGTTCTCAAGAACAAGTCTCGCAGACATTTTAGCAGCGCTGCTGTTGGTCATATGGGAATGGCAATGGATGCAGAAAGTCACTGCTACCATCACCGCTTCCTCAGAAAATGGGGACAGGAGGTAAACGGTTTGTGTACAGCAGTTAGCAGCATATATTTCTGTGCACTTCATTAAACAGAGAAATAGTATGCACTACTGAGCTTGCCCTACAGTAAATTAGAATTCATGTTGATGCTTTAGTATGGTGACAATATTTGACATTTTTGGAGGCTTGTGGTAAAGTTCAGTGGGGCATTGGCACAAATCAACCACAGAAGAGGCAGCGTTGGTGAGATAAGCACAGACACGACTGATTGACAAGAGCGACACTCTCTGCACTCGTGTCTCACGTCCCGCCGACTCATGGAAAATGAATGATTTCTGGGTGGCCAGTGCTAACCGTATGAAAAGTTCCAAATACCTCCAGTACAGCATATCTGGTTTAGTTTTGCATTTGATTCCTGCGCCTACAAACCACGTGTCCTGGCTAACTGTCTGCAACAGATGGAAACAAGAGGCTCTTCTAGTTCTTTCTTTATTTCTTACCGTCTGTTAGTCTGGTGGTTACATTCTTGTTGATCCAAAGCCGTGTAGTTATCAATCGATTGACTGACTGTGTAGTTTGTATCAGAAACACAAGGTGCATCTAAGTCAAAGTATATATATTTTTTTTTTTCCCCAGTTCCCAACTGTATGTTCTCTCAAGCTAGCTCCACTTATTATGCATGGATCCAGTTGAAGCTTTTTTTGTATATTATTGTATATCACACTTTAAAAAATACATTTTGTGTATGTTATTATAAGTGATGTTTATATGTAGAGAAAAAAACATATTCTTTGGGATAGTTTCACAGACATGGTTTGTGTTCATTTGTAATAGACAAATTAGCAGTTAATAGCAGCTTTACAGCTCATTATATTATACACAAGTCAATTCTCAAACCTATTAAACCAAACATGCATTAGATTTAATTGGAAAATAAAGATCTTTCTTACAAGGAATATAATCAGAGCAACATGTATTCAATCAATACTCAAATCAGATCACCTTTTGAGGTTTATGCAGATGCAGTAGATCCAGATAACATTGCAATGTAAGAGAGATTCCCACAGAGAAATAGTATTAGCGACCGAGGATAATCCATGTCTGGGGAACGTTCCCAGCATTACGTATGTGTCTTTCTACCCAGTTATATGAAGCTGTGTTACTGTACGATTACTGTATGGACAAAGTGTTTACTGAGTTCGTCTTCATCCGACTTGCTTTACTTTAGTGTTCAATTTTATTCATTTCTTTATTTGTCTTTTTTGCTCCCCACACCTGATCTTGAAATCCTGTGGCAACATTTACAGAAGAAGTAAAACTGTTTCATTTTCAAATATCTGGCAGCTGATCTTATACTCTCTTTAAATTAGAGAAAGAAGTGTGTAGATAGATCAGATCAAATAGGTGTGAGCTACTATCTGAATTTTTAGAGCTTGTGCAAGCAAAAACATTTACGTGCAGCAAAATGTTAACATGACTCAAAATGACACCTGTTCATTCTTTTAAAGTGGATTTGAAAATGGTTAACTTGCAATGGATGGGCCACTAACGATTAATTTTTTTTTTTATCATCATAAAACCTCCCATGCTTTTCCAGGCCTTCAAGGTCTTAAAGTGACTTTGAATTGACAAAATGAACAGCTCCGTTATTGTAACTTGCATGCGGTTTGATACAGCATAGCTATAAAATAAAAGTAAAATAGTAGATGGGATGTCATGCTATGTGTGCTCTAACATCACATCAGAGCCACAAAGTTAATATTTTCCGATCTAAACAGCAAAATTAAAGTCAGAAATAAAATAATAATTCTCTCCGTTAAAAATATTTAACACTTTGCTCAGTCAAATTTTTATAAGCATCCATAATCCATCCAAATTTTATGTGGGCCATGTGCAGTATTAGTGACTGTTCACCCTGTTTTTGAGGATCTGTTTCCTTTATAGCATGTAACGGTCAATTGCCGCGTTTCTGTTTCACTCTAGTGGCGTTTTCTCTGTTTTTGTGGACTCACTTGTGGTATTCTCAGTCTTTATATGTTCCTCTGCAGTATGTGATAGCAGATGGAGCCTGTTGGGTTTTGGTTCTTATAACTCAAATTACACTCAGGCATCCATTCTCAGATGTACATAGTACTTTATGTGTACGACAGATATCACCATAAGCTGTTTTTGTTTTGTTTTTTCCCCTCTCTCCTTGTATGTGTCTGTGAAATAAATACTATTTTATCACACTTTGCAGCTTCTGGGTATTTTGGTAATCTCTACCTCATGGTGCACAAGCTGTTCTTACATTCTTCTTAAACTAAAACTGCACCTGTGTTTACATGAGAAACATATTTGGTGGTTGGTGGTAATGTTTGTGATAAACTGTCCAAAACATTTCAAATATTGTGCAAAAAAAAAACTTTATTCTTAATCTGAACAAATAAGCCGTCTCTTTCTCACACTTTTAGTATGGTTTGTGCTCCCATTCTCAATAAATGTAAAACATTTCCCCTAAAGTTGCAGTCTCTTTTAGAAAGTTCCCATGATCTGATTGTGACTGTGTGGTGAATCCCAAAATGCTCAAGCCGGCGTTTGTAAAAAGGGCCTTTAAACATGCACAACTGGAAGGAAATTGCCTTGGTATTCTGGCTCCACTTCCATTATGGCAAACATGTTGTCATGCAGGCTTTAGCGTCTTCAGGGTCCAACTTTCGAAATTACTGGAGTATGATTCTTTATTGTTCTGCTGGTCGTCATTGATGCGAGGTGGACCACTTAGATGTCTTTGTAGATGAGGAAATCTTTGCTGATTTTTTGCTGAAATTATTTCCTGTTTTTTGAACCATTCATAAGCCTTGTGCTGGTGGTCGCACATTTAAAGTCAGGGGAGCGTGGTTTTATGTAACTTTGTGCAACTCTGACTCAGACCAACTGCTTTCCTCCTGATGTATTAAGGATATTCCCAATTAGCGGTAACAGTTCAGCACAATGCCTCTGAGAGAGACCCAATACAAGTACTCCGCTGAAGTGCAGCACCACATCCTCTTCAGCCCTGATGAGTGAGGATGTGTAACCTTTGCTTAACAGCAGTCAAATGGCACATTAAATGCAAACTAAAGTGTAGGGTAACGTTTGAGCAAGTGGGTAAGCGAGGAGTCACAAAAGTCAATTAGCTAAAGCAGTAATGCCAGGATGAGGTAAATTCTATGCTTTCCAGATGGCACATAATGGGAACATAACAGTTTCTATGTTCCCCAGTTCTAAGGTTAGGAGTTTGGCACCCTGGGAACATAGATATTCTCCCGTTAGTTCATAAGTTGTTGTGTTAACCTCTATATTCATAAACTGACATTACTCACACACTTTATAATTGTTGCTAAAATCAGAAGTACCTTAAATACTGACAAGAATAAATGTTCTGCTCAGTGCTGTATTGTTTTTCTGGAGAACAACAGATCTTAAGGGGCCAAGCTGAAAAGCATATTCCCTACTAAACATACATTTATTCAGTCCATTTTCCTTCCAACCAGCTGTTTGCTGAAGAGAGTTAAATATCATATGCGAAATATGTCTGTTTATGCCAAGGGCGCCGTCAGTGTAGAAATGAGCATCTCTGCCTTTTCTACAGTGGATTCATGTACTGACAATCTCTCCCTCTTAATGTCAGGACACAACGGCAAGTTGAGAAAGACTCCTGATTCTGAACAGCTGATGCCAATGTTTACCGGCCTTTCTTCTTCTGCCTATTGTCTAATCTCACTTCATTTTGATACCATATACCTTTTTACTTAAATATGGAACATGTACAGATGCACAAACACAGAATATATATACACACGATATATTTTACTGAGATAAAAAGAACACTACATTAAAACTATCTTCTTAACAATTTATACCTTCTATTGAAATAAAAACTTAGAAGCATACAAAACAAAAATCAAACAGGAAAAACTTAAATTGTGCAAAATTCAACATAATAATTAATCATTAAAGAAGTTCAAATTGTAAACATAAGCAGCAGTAAAAGACAACGCTTTACTAAAAATGACACTGGTAACTAAAATGGGACGGCAGCCATTGTTTAGCCTCAGTGAAGTAGGTGGAGTGTTTTCAAACCATTCTTTGTACCGTTCAAGAGTTGATATTTTCCAAAATAATTAAAACACAGATGATAGTGCAATAGCAGCAAAACAAAGACTAACGCACACACAAACAACTAAAGTCACATGTAAAGGACTTCTTGTTCTATAACAGACTTTAGGACCTGCTTAGTACCAAATGAACACAATGTGAATCCCTATAGCTCACTGTAGGAGCCTAGTGGACAACAAGAATCACTACAACCTTAATCACCAGCAGTTTCACAGGAAAACAAAAATAATCTGATGGATATTAACATATCTGTTGTGGCTGATATTTGACAACTGAACTCTGTCCCAGATCAAAAATATAAAAGCAGACTGTTAGAAACATTTCGAGGTCCGCTATCCCTTTTTCACTCAAAGCATGTCAGTTGCATTCAAATAACTATAATATGGTCCTAAACATTAACTCCACTATCCACTCTATTACAAAACATTATGCATCATTTAAAAAATACAGTGTGTGATGTAAAACAGCCTTCCTACCTCTATATGTTGTGTGTCTTAATGGATTAAGAATTTTAGTTCAAATAAAAAGTCCATGTCCTTCTGCAAGTTGTGGTTTCACCGCTGAAAAGCCACCGGGGAATTTCAGCCTGTAGACTGTGCTGTATCAGTCATTTAATTACAGTAGCATAACAAAGAAAACTGCAGAAGAACACTATACAGCAAGTTAATGCAGCAATTATGTTTTTTTATATTTCGGTAAATATCAACAAGCATTATGAAGATATTACTGAGCTATTGAACAAATCATTCCCTTGATCTTTCCAGCTCTCGTATGTTTTTGTGTGTGGTGTAAAATAAAGAGGTCAACTGGGACACCGTACACATGTCATTGATAAATTCCAAAATCCTCTGTCATGTCACCCATTTGCTTTTACTGCAACTACTGCACTGGGCCAATTCTGTAAATGTTAACACTCCCAGTGGACTGTCCTGTTTTGAAACAGCACAGCCAGTTTTCCGGCATTGGTACAATAGTAGGAAGCCAGAAAACTAGCAAACAATCTGAATTGTATGGCATCTCTAAACAGCTCTAAACTTCACAGGCTGATTCATGCACACAGTACAAGAGCCGTTTCAAGTACAACAAATAGAACTGGTGCTTTGGATTAACATCGGTTTAATCCAAACAACATCGGATGTTGTTTGTTTTTTCAGCTAAATCCAAAAATGCAGTGTTCAAGATGCTGAAAATGTAATTGAAAACTCTGGCTTCTACAGGAAAAGTTCTTGACTGGACAGTAAGGCTCATCCAAGCAGCGAGATGAAGCGGCAGAGAGGTGACAGCTGGATATTGTAGGCGTCGACAGCCAAAGATAATTTTTGTTTTGCGGTGATTAATAGTGGATCTGTCATTGGAATGTGGTAGTGATTTAAATCTCACTCTCCAATAAATATACAATCCGTTAAATTTCACTACGATGGCAGATGAGCTACTTTAAATGCACAGTGGGATAACGGCGGTTATATACTGCTGGACGCACTGAGGCTGAGAGTGACCCTGATAAACAATACACTAGTGTCGTACAGCCTGTGGTTGACCTTTGGTTGACTTTTCCTTGAGTGTTCTTAGGATGAGGACAGACAGTGATAGTTCAGGTGGTGGACTTGTTAAGAGTTCAGGGGGCCAAGAAATGGCTGTGATTTGTGGAGGTAAAGTCTCTGGTCCCTTTTTACAAGTGTTTGGGTAGATGAACAGATAGCAGGCAAGCAAGCCTCTGCAAAATGATATGTCAAAGCTTTAAAGGGTCACTCCCTAAACACTTTAGACAGTTTTTGGAAATAAGCATCACTCCTCCGATAAGTGAACCGGATTCTGGTACATTTCAATAGCAGAAAAACTTCACAGAAATCCATGATTGGCACCGATAGCGTAACGTTCCTTTTTCGAAAAGCGTTATTTTAGTCTCCATCCATGGAAACTGTGTAAATGTTTTTTTTTTTTTTTTTAAATTATCATATAGTGACAGTGTCCTCGACCTTTGTTTGAAGTTCCTCTTTCAGCATCATCTTTCAGTGCCATGCTGCTCTAGTGTCACAATGTTTTTTTTCTCAAGTAATTTCAAGTATCTGAAAGTTGGTTCAAACAGCAAAAGAACATTTTTGCCCAGAGGCAAGACCTGCGTTAGACGTAGCTAAGTTAGTAACGTCTAAACATCGATGGCCACTCCGTGTTTGGTGGAGATCACATCCCGGGTTCCTGTCAGATACATGAGCACTGAGCACAGATGAGGGAGCGTCGCCGTGGTGCTGACGTACAGCCAGTAGGGGAGCGGCGCTGTGTTGCCGAACGGGCACACCCACAGGCCGTGGCGCACGGCATCCCGGACGTGGTGCGTCGCCATGGAAATGAAAAGCATCCACGGCAGGGAGCACCAGGCGTCTTTGAGGCGTCCGATCCACATGAGGAAGCGGAGGGAGAGGCAGAGGACGGGGATGAGAGAGGAGCAGTGGAGAGGAGGACGCTGAGGGAGCGAGACGGCAGCCTGGAAGGAAAGTGGCGAGAGGGAGTTACCGTATTTAGCAAGGTGATCTTCAGCAGAAGAATAATAATAATAATAATAATAATAATATCACTCCACATTCTACAAATATTATTGCTGGCAGGAGTTCAGCCTTCTCACTACTGATAAGCAATGAGTTCTGCCAGATTTTTTAAAGGCTGCATCATCAAAGAGGGACTGCTACTTATACAGCTGCTTTTTCTTCAGAATATTAATCATGTACCCACATTATCAGTTTTGTGTCTCATTGGGGGGGAAAGCTAAACACATTATTGCTGCTCTTTGAACCTTGGGGAGGAAACTTGTTCATATTTTATTTGATATCCAACAAAATGGTCAAGATGTTTAAGAAAAACAATATGTAAAAAGTCGAGCCAAATGTGTAAGATGCCATGATGTTTGCTGACATCTCTAGAAGACATGGGCTGAAAATTATAAATAAATATAAATTTAAGACAGCCCAACTGGACTTTCCTTTCAGTGGAAACGATATATTTGGCAAAGCCACACTTAATTACCTGATCTCAATCGTCTCACAAACAATCTGAATATTATATTCAGATTGCAATATGTTTGGTGCCAGACAAACACAACATTATGGGGCATTACAGAGCAGAAAGTTAGGACTTTTTCATGTTTTATTTGTGCTTCTGGCCTCGTACATTTCTGAAAAACAACTTTGACCACACAGAAAGAAGTTCACATGCAAAGTAAATTAGTGCCACACTTTTAAAGACTGTTTGCACACTCTGCATTTGCCATGTTCAATACATTTCTAAACTTATTACATATTAGAGCACAGCCCATATGGGATTTTTAAGACCAAAACAGATTTTGATTTGAGATTTGATTTTTAAATCCAATATATCGGCCAATATTCCTTTTTTATTTGTTTCAAAAACACATAACAAAGATTATCCCTAACATTTGCTATGTGTAGTTACGAGACCTCACCAAGATATCTTGACATAATGCAGTTTTAAAATAACCCATTTAATTTTTATTAAAATAGTACTTCGAACAAAAGTACAGCTGATTGCTGTGTTTTGTGGTGGATTTGTGGAGTTCCAGAGTGCCCTCTGGTGGGGAAACTATGCACTCCCACCACTCAAAACATGAATAAAAGATCACACTTCCGTCTGTTTCTTTTTTAATTGTCATTTATCGGCTGTCGTAAACACCAATAGCAATTTTTCCAGTATCGGCTGATAATATTGGCACATCTATTTATTGGTCAGGCTCTATTAAATATGCAGAACAACCCTTGGAAAGGGTGCAGATCTCACCTTGAGTGACAGGGATCCAGCCATATAGAAGTGGTCCAGGTCTATGATGGATGCCAGAAGGCCGGCCAGCAGCACCTCATAGAGATCACTCTTTTTCCTCAGTCCAATAACAACAGCCCATGACCACAGCCCCACCAATCCATGTGTGGCGTTGTCCAAGGCAGCGCGCAGCCAGAGGTGTTGCTGGATGAAGGACAGCTGGAGGGCGTGGTCCGCCACCACACAGAACATACCAAGTCCTGCCGACGCCAGCAGAGAGGCGGAGCTGAACGTCTGTAGGAGAGCCTGAGCTTTCTCCGTCTCCACAGCCAGGCTGAGAGGTACGGGGGCACCTTCTCGCACGAGGCCCACCCCCAACAACGGGGACGAGGAGGGGGAGGAGTCGAGCTTGGAGTAGAATCCTTGCATGTTGTCAAGATGGATGGCTGCGGGGGCCAGTCGCCACTGAAGGTCAGCACAAGTCAGGTAGACTGGAGAAGGAAGGGAGGAGAGGGATTAATGAGGGGAAAAGGAAAGAAGAGAAGAAAAGTGGGATACAGGTGAGTTGTGAGAAACATCATGAAAAGCAAGGGAGGGGGAGACATCACACACAAAAGACTTGGGTGCACCATATTAGCCCTCTAGCTGAGACAGATACATGAGTCACTTGCTTGAAGTCATCTGAGAGCTCTTTGGGCAAATATATAAACAATGCATATTCACAAATAAAAACACAGTTCTTAATAGTAAAAATAACATGCTGTGAAGATGTGTACCTCTGTACAATGTTCTGTTTGGAACGACCACAGCTAGTACAACTTGAATACCTCCCTATTTTAAGAAAGAAATAAGGATTGATTTATTATCATTCCACAAATACTCCTCCCATGAGGTTTTAACAATGTGCCTCTGCCACAGTGCATCAGCAACAGAATACAATAAAAGACACTTTATTGTCCCATGAGGGCAGGGAATTGTATTTCTCTCACGAATAAAGACAATAAAAAGGGAAGACAACACACATCACGGCGATCATATGAATAAAACTTCCCAGTATGAGGGTGTGTTAGTGCGCTTTCTTCTTTATACTGACTCTGCTTGGTACAAAGATACACATACTGTATGTAAGAGTTCATCATTAAACAGCATAATATTCTAATATCACGTTTACCATAGAAGTTTCATGTTTAAAACTGCATGACTGTCCCTGTGGTCTCTCAAGTCAACATGAAGAAACAAAACCTGATCAGCTGCATTTCACTGAAGTACTGCAGCACCACAACCGGCAAAAAAAGACACTTACCTTGAATTATGCTAATTTAAAAATACACCGCATATATTATTAACACGGCAGTCCTAGTCCTATGGTTACCCCTGCTCTCTAACAAAGACACCGTTTCAAACTACAAGGCTGAGGACAAACAGCCTGAGACAACATGTCTGTACTCTAATTCCCATCAAAACCAGCGAGGCCACCGCTCGAGGAGTCTTTTGAACCCAGAGGAAATAATATAAAAATAGGTCTCTCATGCAACTGAGTGAAATGTAGGACAGACTCAACTGGCAGTCTATCTGAATTCATCTCATCGTTACCAGCTGCTGATGTAACAGCGGTCTCTTGCTTTTGAAGAAACACATCTTCTGACGTTATGCTCCCTAAGTATGACATTTTAATTAGCTAGTATAGTTATTTATGTCACCTATTGGTAGCTCCCGGTGAACTGTTGTAACATTAATGACGTTAACATCAGTGAGGCTACCTATGGTTATCATAATTTGTTCTCGTCTGACACCCACAGGTTAACATTAGCCCGTTTAAACAGAATGACATATTAGATAACCTTACCTCACCAGGCTACAGTAACACCACTGACGATGACAGCTAGCTAGGAGCTAACTGGCTAACAGTGACATGAGAGATGATGCTTTGTGTAGGCGGACAGCAGCTGTCACGATTAGCTCCGCTAAAACTGCAATGGATTACACAACATGACACACTTCGCTTGCAATTGTGTAATTCAATTGTGTGTTGGCTAATTCAAATGTTTTTTGGGGTAAATTTTGATCAACCGGTTGATAAATATCACGATACTCACCCCATTGCCTGCATTGAGATACCCAACCGTCAGGTTTACCTCTTCTTCTGTTGTGTTTTGTGGCACTGTTGTGATGTACTGTTTTGTGTGCGGCGCTTTGCTGCCACCCACAGGCCACGGATGGAACAGCCACAGGAATGTCCTTTGTCTTCGAAGGGGTTCTTATTTGTTCCCAGGAAATTAAGATGATGTATAATTTAGCATATAATATATATATATATTTTTTTTAAGCAGAGTAGAAAGTTAGTAGGTTACCTGCAGCCTAAATGGGAGAGTGTGGCAGTTTCCAGCATGTCTTCTTTAAAACATTCTCAGGAGGGATGTTTTAAGAAAAGGAAAAAATGAGTAATAAAAAAGTTTCCACAGTTTGCGTGTTGGACACCTAAAATAGCACACTAACTTCTGTGTTGGGCTGATCAATTAATCAAAATAATATTAAGAGCAATATACAATATAATTGCAGGAGCTGCAAGTTTTTGATAAAGGTAAAATGTGTCACAACATACTATTATAAATGAAGCACTGTGGTGCTACACAAATGCCTGGCCTACAAATCAAATTCTCCAGATGTAAAGGAACACGCTTGTTTGGTACAGACCCTGAGCAAAAGTCAGATTATCATTTTTTATAGTTGTTGCAGTGAAAATGAAATGCAAACTTTACCATTCCCACTAAAATCGTATCTTAGTATGTCACAATCTGTTTGTTAATAATAATAATAATAATGATAATAATAATTACAACTTATATTTCACGGGACCCAAGGATGCTTTTCAGATAACTACAGAGACAGAACAATAAAAGTCCTTCAGGGTTGAATGCCTTTGTGAAGAGGTGGGTTTTTAGGAGGTTTTTGAAGGTGTCCAGAGAGGGAGCATTTCGGATCTCTGAGGGGATGAGTTCCAGAGGGTGGGGGCTGCGATGCTGAAGGCTCTGTCACCAAAAGTCCACAGTCTGGTGTGGGGGACAGAGAGCAAGCCCTTGTTGGTGGACTGCAGGTTCCGTGAAGGTTTGTTGCACATGGTTCAGCCCTACTTCTGTGTTATTTAGTTAATAATCACTGATTTTGACTGAGCTAAATCTTGTAGTGATTATGGGTTAGTCTTTTAAGTTTTTCCTCCTTATTGAAATGTATTTAAATATGAAGCGCTTTGAGAGACTGGTCCTGGCCCACAGCAAAGACACTATCCCTCCCACACTTGACCCACAACAGCTTGCCTGACATCCCAAAAGGTCTACAGAGGATGCGATTTCCACTGCCCTGCACTTTGCCCTGACTCACCTGGAATACAAAAACACATACATCTGGATGCTGTTCACAGATTGCAGCTTTGCCTTTAATACCATTATCCCCTTCAAGCTAACCACCAAACGCCTCTCCCTTGGACTTAAACCCTCCATTTGTGACTGGACCTTGGACCTTCCTGACCAACAGACCTAAATTTGTTATGTTGGGGATCCTCACCTCCTCTGACCCTTAGCTCAGGTACTGCAAGGTTATGTTCTAAGCCTCCTCCTCTAGTCCCTCTTTACCCACGACTGCCTGCCAATTCACTAGTCATTTCTCGTTGTGGACTTCAGGAAGTCCAACAGCTGCCACTCCCCTATATATATCAATAGGGTCGCTGTGGAACGTGTCTCCAGCTTTAAATTTTTTGAGTCCACATCAGCGGGGACATCTCCTGGAAGCCAAATACTGACTTTCTCGTGAAGAAGGACTCAAAAACTCCTGCACCTCCTGAGGAAGCTGAGGAGCGGCCATCATCTCCCAAAATACTGACCAGCTTCTACCACTGCACCACTGAGAGCATCATGACCAGTGGAGACGTGTTCTCTGGAGTGACGAATCATGCCTCCCTGTCTGGCAATCTGATGGACTAGTCTGGGTTTGGCGGTTGCCAGGAGAACGGTACTTGCCTGACTGGATTGTGCCAAGTGTAAAGTTTGGTGGAGGGGGGATTATGGTGTGGGGTTGTTTTTCAGGGGCCCCTTAGTTACAGTGAAAGGAACTGTTAATGCCTCAGCATACCAAGACATTTTGGACAATTTCATGATCCCAAATTTGTGTAATAGTCCTGACCTCAACCTGACAGAACAACATTGGGATGAATTAGAGCGGAGACTGCAAGCCAGGACTTCTTGTCCAACATCTGTGCTTGACCTCACAAATGTGCTTCTAGAAGAATGGTCAAAAATTCCCATGAACACACTCCTAAACCTTGTTTAGCAATATTATCGTGACTAGCCTCCCTTCTTTAAAACCTGCTAGGAGTGAACGGCCACCCTAATAAAATTGGTGGCCACCCAGTGGGCTCCCCTGGTGAAGGGCATATTCATAAAATGCTATATACTGTATATTTTATGTAATCGCTGGGTTTGAGTGAAAAGGTGCTCAGCAGGATACAAGTGATCTCATATTAGGCTCTGTCACGTTAAGAGAGTGACCTCTGACCCTGAGGTGTGACAGACTATGATGTTTATTTTAAGAGAGGCCTCCGATTGGTCTAGGTAGGTGATATCACGTTTCCAAACTTGTGATTGGTTAAGGGGCGGGACTGACAGGCAGAGCAGATCGGAGTTACACCGGTCAGCCTGCTGCAGCCAGTGTGTCTGTTTTCTGTGGAGTTAGTGACCAGCTGCAGAGGAAAGAAAAGTGTAATTTAATTAATATACAGAGACGGTTCGTAGCTTGGCTACTTTATAATAAGTTTGTCACACTGCTACACAATGTTGTGTATTGTACTGTGTGTTGGGTTGAAAGTTATACTAGTCTGCAGATAGCTATGTTGCTAACCTGTTGCTAACAGCAAGCTAACGTCGTACCGACACAGGAGCCCCCGACAGCACCGCGTGTGACCGGGAAAGTACCTCTGGCTTCAAGGGAGACCATCCTGTGCCCATAGTCATCTTCATCTTTTCTGAAAGGATTCAGATTGAGTCATCTGGAAGATGCTGTGAAACTGGGCTTAATGTTACTTGGAAGGGAAATTGTTGCTGTTTGAGTTTGCTGCATACTGTGAATGTAATTGTTCATGTGGTCATTTATAGACTTATTTATCTGATAATAAGTTTTTGATGTCCAGTTTGATGTAAGGTTTCGATTAGAAAAATGATGTGTGCATTAGCTATAGCAGAGAGCCATTTCATCAAGGCATCACAGAGGACATGGATAGAGTTTACTTTTAGTAGCTGCAGTTTCTCTGAGCACCACTAGATGGTAAAAGAGGCCACCTAATGAAAACAAATGGCTGGCCCTACACACTGTAATGAAATAGCATGCATATTGTGAAGTGGCGAAAACTCCTGCAGCCTCCTCTTAAAAGGCACAAACTGAATTCTCTCACAATAGTTTATGCTGATGTTTCAGGATCCAACATGTGTGGGAGACTAATATAATGAACAGCACAGTATACATCAAAATAAAGGTAAAAAAAAGTCATCCTGCAAATAAATGTTTGTTTTAGTTTTGTTAAAAAATTGTTTTTTGATGAACGTGACAGGCAGAATAATCCCAATGTTGAACCTTGACTGGCAGATAATATTGGCTCCCGCATTTCAAATTAGTCATACCTGCTGAGTGGAGGGTTTTTAAATAGGTGTGTCAGTTCAAATCCTGAAACTTGCCATGCAATAAATTTAAATTTCACCACTCGCATAAAATCCAATCTAAATAATGTCTCTATTAAAGGTCCAAGATCATATCTGCAAAGACAAGTTTAATCCCTTTTAATGGGATGTCTTTAATGAGCCTGGTTCTCTTTATTCAAAATGACTACCTCAATCAGTGGTTTGCTTTTTCTCCATTTAAGCTCGGTCAGCCCTTTGAAGGTCTATTTAGTGATCTTATGCAAGCCTGTTCCTCACTGTCCCACGGCTCTACGTTTGCTGATTTATTTAGTGTCCATGGTTGCTTTCTAATTTGAAAGACCTGTGTTGGACGCTAAAAAGCCTGACCCTGTCACTGAAATGTTCTGGATCATGTTGTTCAGCTTCACAATGAGCTCTGATTGTTTTTTTTTGAGGGAGGACAAAACAGAGAGAGTTGTTTTTTTGTTTTTTTTTACACCAGAATGGCATAAAGTGACTCATCATGCTTCCACATTTGGCTTGATTTTTGAGTTTGTTGAATGGTCTAAATCTTGTCTGGATTTATCTGTTCAGGGGAAAATGAGCCTCACTTCTTGCAGCGTTACGGGGTTAAATGCAATCATGAGAATCACCCCCATTTGGAGGACGAGGCTGCGGTCCAGAGTGAGTAACATTTCTGTGCTTGACAGAAATCTTGGACAGCAATGCTCCAACAGTAATTGTGGTGAATAGCAACGCAACCTCTCATTTCGTGGCATCGACTTACAATTCATAGATGTTCTGTCTTGTTTATTGCTGACAAGCTAATGGTGGAACTGTCCAGTGATTATCATGTCCCGAATCTGTGCTTATGTTTTACTTGTTTTTAGTTTTCAGTCATCATTTCCTATTTTATTTTAGTAAACTCACTTCTATCTTTTATATTTCATATAGACTCACTCCTGCCCTCATGTGTCTCCCGCCTGTGTAATTACCCTGCCCTGATTTGCTTGACCTGTCCCTCATTACCCTTCCTCCCTCGTGTATTTAGTCCTTGTGCTCCCCTTGTCTTTTGCCTTTTCTAACCGGTTGCCCTTCTGTGTACTTAGACCCTGCCTAGGCAAATTTAGGATACCTTGGCCTTCTTGGACTGATCACTATTTTTTTTTATTCTACCTGCTCTATAGTTTGAGTTGTGCTATTGAGTCCTTTGTTTGTTTCCAGCTCTGATAGCATTTGGCTGATATGAGAGGCAAAGATCATCGGGATTGTAAAGCTGATGATACACGGGGCAACTTTTCAAACAATGTTGCTAGGCAATCTTGCTGGTGGCAAGTCCGACTATGTTTTGAACGGATAGCGGCAGCGAGGGGCAGGTGGCGGAGTGGTGGGGGAAGGGGATTAAGGTAGTAATCTTTGCTCATTACCACTGACGGCAACTTTGCCCAGCACAATTGCTCTAAAAATTGCTCCGTGTATCATCAGTTTAACCATCTGGCCAAGCAAGTCTCTAAACATGTGACACAACATATTTTTATTCAACAAGTAGCAGGCCATACAAAAAGAAGAGAATGAGATTTTGGGTTTGCCTCATATACTTAAAAACGTAAGTGTTGACTAACAAACAGTTTGTAATGCAATTATTTGACATACTGATATTCTGCTTGCTCCCGGCAAAAGGCAGAACAATGGGGACTGGGCCATCCAGCATAGACAGAGGAGATATGAAAGATATGAACCATGCGTCTAAATTATTTAGTACCATGGAGAGAGGCACAGAGATAGAGGCTGCGTTTGAATGGTTCAGCACCATAGACAGTGCACATGAAGGAGTCTGTCTCTTCTGCCCTCCAGTGGCCAAACTCAGTGTAAAATCAATCAAAAGGGTACAAAGTTTTGAACTTGATAGGTTGCAAAAGTTGCAAGACTTTAAAAGTGTGCTTTTGCTTAGCATTTGTTACAAAAATTAATGGTTTGTTTTCACTTTCTGGCCACTTTATAAGGCATAGCAGTCCAGTAAAACACAACCACTAACTATGACTTCAGTAATAAACATATAGTATAATATTAGTTAACACCATGGCCATAATAAGCTTCGTAAAGGTAGAATATGTGTCTGTACTGGAGTGCATTAGATTGAATAGCATTATATTCAAATATTCATGCCCCCTCATGTTTGTAAATGTAAACCTCTCTGACAGTGTCAGTCAAACCTTAGTAGTGGTAGGCTACATTAGAATATCAGTTTCTTTGTAAAAGTAGAATATATGGTTCCGGTGTTGTTACAGGTGTACCCAATAAATTGGTGACTGAGTGTATGCTAACATTCAAACAGGTTCCCTTATTAGAAGATTGAGAACACTTCCTCCTTAGTATGTATGGCGGAACACAGATTTTCCGAAAAGTAAACAACACATCGCTGCCAAATGCAAAAGCACCAGTGTACCGAATGTGCCACATTTTTTGATGTATTTAATGTATGTGTGGCTTCATCTGTGTGAAAAATACACTGGTGAAATATTGCCCAGGAGAATGCAAGAAGGATGAGAAGTTTGTTGGAAAAAAATGCATGTAGGCGCTGTAAATTGGTAGCAAGAAAAAGAAGTTAAAATACCACGTGAGAGAGAGGAATTGTAAAACAGAGAGGTATAGAAAGTCATATAGCAAAGACAGAGAGGAAATACGTTGAGTGTTTAAAGAGGCGAGAGCCAGAAGCCCAATTGAGAGGGAAGGAGAGATCGTGTCATTCATCTAGTTATCAGTGAAAGGTCAAACTAGTCATTAGAGCAGAGCAAGGCTGTTGGAACTGACAGGCTGTGGATGGTGTCTCCACATCTCTCTCACACACACACACACACGCACACACACGCTCTTTCCTATATACTTGAGGTTAATGTGGCTCACATTACAGTTCAGACAAAGTTTCAATTGCCGTTTAATTAAAATTCAGTTGAAATATCAGCTGAAAAGTTCAGTAATGCGATTTATGAACTCTTATTCATTAAAAAAGAAAGAAATATGATTTTCTCTGACTGTTTAGAACACAAATAACAAGAAGGACAAGATAAGTCTTGCGGCTTCTTTACTGTCCTTGTTCCCTTCCATCTCTGTCATTGTAAATATTAATTGAGTTCTCATCAACACCCCCATTTATTAAAAGATAGGACAGGCCAGTATGAGCAAGGGAAGAAGGGAGGAAGGAAAGACTAATGAATGCAATACCCACAGCAGCAGATACACTCTTGTCTTCACACACACTCAAAGAGGACTCCAGCTGACAGCTGTTAGATGGTGTATTGATTTGTCCTCGGTCTCCAGATCAGCCTGCCAGAACTTGTCAGAATATTGAAAGAAAGAGAGGGAAGAGAGACAGTGAGACATATTAAAGAGAGAGACAGGCACAGAGAGTGAGAGCTAAAGGTCAAAATGGGAATTTTGACCAACAATATCTCCCTTCATATGTCAGTGCCACCTTATGTTGATATTTCCTTGAATGTATCAGGCTGAATGTTGATATTGTATTTATCTGTCTATGTTCACAGGCAACACTTTTCTGTTGGTTGTTCCTCCAATATCTGTATGGTTAAAGGATTATTCTGGTTTATTACAATTTGAATCTTATTTTTGTAGGTTTGGCCATCATTTCCATCAGGTATAATGACATGTTCTTGCCAATTTAACATGGTGATGTCAGATGGGCTACCGAACACAATCAAAACCCCACTTTTGTCAAACTTATTTGATAGAGAAAATAAAAGGGTAAAATGATTGCCAGAAGAGTCTGTTGCAAACATTCACAGTTTACAGGTCGACCGTTGTTCGGATAACGCTTGTGTTTCTCGTGCTATCTTCAACTCTCTCTGTACACTGAATTTTCATTACTTTGATCTAGGGCTGCATGATTTGGAGAAAAAGTCATATTGCGATTATTGTGGACAATATTGCGATTTGCGATTCGATTATAATGGAACAAATGGTACTGAGACTACTTGCTTGATTGTCAAGGAAAATGCACAAAATACTGACATTTTGAAATGTGTTTTTCTCAACTTGAACGAAGTTCAACAGTAAACAACATTTATAACAATAACTTTAGTAAAACAGATGTAAAACAGAACAACACAGCAGAGGCTCTATCACAACCTCGAGGAGGAACTACTGTAAATGAGTGTATTAGTATAATATTATAACTAGAGGCGGATCGATATATCGGCCGGCCGATGTTAGATGGAAGTTTGATTGACACATTTTGGACTAATCATTTTGGAGAAATCTTGAAAAAACTGCCAGGAGACGCACTGTCCAGATTACCATGAGGACTCACGGTGTTCCGGACGGCTGAAAATTCCTACTCACTATAGAATTTGCGGGAAAAGGTCAAGTGTCCGGAATACAGTGAGTCTACGTTATAGTTTCTGACTTATTCTAAATATATCTGCGAGCCGCCTGTCTGCAGTTAGTCGGCGCGTCTGAAATGATTAAACCAGAGCGGACATGTAAAGAAACGTGAGCTGAATAAGAATCTAACACAGCTTCTTGTAGCTCCTCTTTTTGTGACGTTGTAGATGTGAAACGCTGTAGTCAGAGCCGTAACGGCTCTGGTTATAGTTATAACGTTAGTTAAATAAAATCTCAAAGTTGCAGGTCCTCATTGCAGAGAGTCATGTTGTATTAGATGCATTCAACAGCAGCTTTCACGTAGCTTTGGTTACAATTAAAGAGTGCTGGTAAAGGGATGAAAATGAAATTTTGGCAGATCATGTGTAAAGTGAAATACACATGCTTATTCTCTCTCACTCTCTTTGTTTACAGACGGCTGAAAATGTTGCACCTTCCAGTAGCAAATATTTATTGATGTGCAATTGTTCACATGTTCACTTTTTGAGACTGTAATCGATTTTATTAACATAATCCATTTAGGAAAAGGTTTTATAGCCCACATACATACCAGCTTTCAATATTAGCCTGTTCTAAGTGTAGTTTATACAGTAAAGAGGTCTACTATCCAAATCATTCTTAAAATCAAAATACCGGCTCATAAATCAGCTCTTTTTCAGTTTAATATCGGCATCAGCCCCCCAAAACCAATATCGGTCGGGCTCTAATTACAACATTAAATAAAAAGTATATTGTTCAGTTAATAGTATACTGTTAGTATAATGTTAATATATTAATATATTATTATTATATTCATTATTATATATTATATTATATATATCTAATTTCATATAATACTATACCATTTTATCACTAGTTGAATATTAAATCCAGTTACAACTGTTTCATTTCTATGGGTTTGTATTTATTTATTTAATCCTTGTGCAAGCAAAAGGCTCTACATTGGTCTCTAATTTGTTGCTTGTCAATAATCACATTATCATATTATCTGCAGCACGTCAAACTTTTTCTAATGTCTAATGTGATTGGTCGGTTGATGAGAGGTGACTGACATCACTTTATAGCTTTATGAAAAGCTGAAAAACAAAAGGCAGCAGTACAGCTAACGTCAACTGGCCAGCGATCCAAAGCCAAACCTTCTTTATCTTTTCCCTGTTCTCTTCTGTCTTATCGCTTCAGCTGCTGACGACACGTAACGTTACTGTAACTGTCTCTGTCACAGAGCAACCGGCCCACCGGCATTTCTGTCGGTGCTCCGGGGGCGAGTCCGGATATGTTTTGAACGATTAGTGGCGGGGCCTGGAGGGGGGGCTACAGTAGGTTGTTGTCTTTAACGTTACCCGCTCACTGCCCATAAATTACTTTTTGTGGTTCCTACTTATCTGTTTTAGGGGCACATGCGAGAGCTCGGTGTGGCCGGAGATAATGAGCAGACTGCAGTGCAAACTGAGAGGAAAGTCTCACACTCAAAGCACACTTTTTCTGCTTAAATCGCACACCTTTTGTGGTTATGTAATCACGCAGGTCAAAGTTTTACACTTATTCAGTGTAACATCTGAACAACATCTACTGATAGATTGGCACACATTTTTCCACAGACATGCATGGTTCCAAGACAATTGAACCTGCTGAGTTTGGTGATCTAGCAAGGGATTTCCTCTCATGACTCCAGCAGGTTGACATGTTTAGCTGTTATTGAAACATCTCAACAAGTATTCATTGGATTTGGTGTGAAATTTGTTACACACATTTGTATTTCCAAGAGGATGAATTGTGATTACTTTGACCTCTCTGGTGCCATTTTCAGATCAAAATTTTGACCCAGTGATTGCGCTATACAAGGGTAAATTCCTGCAAACGGGAAAAAAAAATAAAAAATTCCCATTAGCCTCAGCCATACTTTTAGTACAAAAAAGGAAATGTTAGCAAATGTCAGCATGTCGTTGTGAGAATGCTAGCATGCTGATGTTAGCATTTAGCTCAAAGCTTAAGTACACCCTCACAGAGCTTAATCTTGTTTTTCATTAAGCAGGAAACTGACTTTAACACTTAAAGCTCAAATCAGTGTCCTCCGGTAGCATCTGTGTGCACTACATGGTACAACTGACATATTTAATTTCAAATGGTTGAGGCATAATGAGATCATTATAAAGAATGGACACAAATCCATTCCCTGTGTCGAAATACCAACTATGGATCCATGTTAAGTGTCATGAAAATATGCAGTGGCGATATAGCTCATCTGTAGCTACTTCTCCCACTGAGCCAAACTGAGAAAAACCTTCTCTGCAAGGTCACAAGTATTGATTTTGGCAGACTTGAAGTGAAGCAGTGTTTCTTTATGGCATAACGTGGGAAGTAAGAAATGCATGATGACTGTTATTTTACTGAAATGTATTGCACGTGTGTTAATGGTAGTTAAAGAAAGAATGCGTTTCTGCCCCTCCGTTGACACCTCACCTCATTGGAATTTTTTTTTTAGGAGAAAATAATCTAGAAGTGTGGGAAGAAGAGATGACCATGAAGTATTGTGTTCTCAGTGTATCAGTTGGAAAAGCAAAATGAGTATGAGGCCAGCGCATCATCATTCATTGTGAAATGGTCACATTTAATGGTTGAAACCTGTCATTGTATATACATCTATAAAAAAGACCCCAGGTACAGGTTACGACATTCTACTGCTAATACATACATTATTATTAAATAATAAACTTTTTGTTCAATGTTAAAGTTACATATCATAGTTTACAAAATAGGATCAAGGAGAATTAAGCCATTATGAATGTCTGGAAGAAAAAAACCCCAACTAAAATCCTCTATGTGTTTTTATTATTTGTCCATAAAATAAAAAAATACAATAAAACACATCAATATTCCTTTGAATAACATAATATTAACTGGTGATATTGGCTATTGAAATGTAAACTGCAAAAAGACATTTTTTTGTATGGTTTTTAAAGGCGTCAGAAAGCAAACAGTTTTGTGTTTTGTTTGTATTTTACAGCACAGAGCAGAATGGAAAACCAACAATCGTACCAATGCTTCAATAACCAACTCTGTCGTCGTCAGTACAAAGTAAAACCAAAACAAATGGGTGGACAAAGAATTGTTCAGTCTCAAATCCACTTTATTATTATTATTTTTAAAATTTTTTTTTACAATCCAGGTCGTCCTTGCCGTTCGCTGAAAGCAGAGTGTAAAGCTAATTGTCTAAATAAGCCAGACTACCGTTACTGAATTCTTCAAAGTGTTAGTCCTCATATGGTAAAACGGCTCGCTCCGTCAGTTTGACTCAGTCGCTGGAGTTGACAGATTCAGAGTCTAATTGGGTGATTTTGTGACTTCTTTGTTATATGGTAGGTTTACACAAACAGCAGCCGCAGGGTTCCTCAGATTTGTCCAAAGTTTCATTTGTATACCGTTTGAGTCGGTACCAATCAGGTGTTATACACACACATGCGCGCGCTGACACACACACTGACACACACATACACAACTTTTCTGGGATTTTTAACCCACGACGAAGGCAGACACAGGCTTCAGGAAGCTCAGTGAATTGTTTGGGAATCACTTGTTGGGGGTGAAGTCGAGTCTTTGGCATGATGATTTAGCTGTATGGGGAGTGCTACGCTAACTATACACGCAAACACACAAATGCTCTATGTGTGTGTGTGCGTGTGTGTTTGTATGTACAGTGCTGCAATATCTGAAGAAAGTGAAAATCAAGACAATCAATTGATCAATAAAAACAAGATCACAAAGGTAATGAGGAGATTGATTTTGTTGTTCGAGGAGTTGGTTTTCTTGCTCTTAAGATGAGATTCCCAAACCAAAGTGTTGTCTGCCAAAGAAAGTCTGCTGTGGCCCGTCAAAGCCACCAGGGGGTAATATAAGACTGTTTATGCTGATATCACTGCTGCTGTTGTGGTTGTTGCCGCTGCTGTTGATGAGGGTGATGCCGCTTTCAAAAGTTCTCCTGACAAATATCTTTTGGCGCCATTAATCTAAAAATGCGGAATCGCATTATCATCGTCTGATTTCACGTCTAAGTAATCTTGGTGTGTAACTGTGTGATGGACAGAAATGATCAATGCACTGTATCCTTGAAACATGTGCAAAATAGAAAAATGACCAGGCTCCTCCTCCTCCTCCTCCTCCTCCTCCTCCTCGTCTTCCTCCTGCTCTCTTCACGAATAAGACATATACATCTGGAGAGAGGAGACAGAAGCACAAATTAGGCATCTACAAACATTCCTAGACAACCATGGCATCCAGGAGAAGTTCCAGTCTGGCTTTAAACCACGTCATAGTACAGAAACAGCACGCCTATATAGCCAATCTCGCCTTGAACACTGTGTAGGTATCAAAGGTATTGTCTTGAAATGGTTTCAGTCATACCTGACTGATAGGAGCTTCTCTGTTCATTAAGCTGAACACTTTTTGTCAGCTGCTCCTCTCACCTGCGGGGTCCCTAAAGGCTCTAATCTGGGCCCTATCCTCTTCTCACTGTATATGCTGCCACTGGGTTCCATTTTCCAGAAACATAGCATCTCCTATCACTGTTTTGCTGATGATGTCCAAATCTACTTGCCTATGAAATCCATAACCAAAGAGTCTGTGAAGCCATTGTTAGACTGCTTAAAGGAGGTAAATGAATGAAAATAAAACACAAAGATCATCACGTGTGGACGTTTAGACGCACTGGGTGACCCTCTTGGCACTTTGGGCCCCTTAGCCTCCCAAAATTGATCCTCTGTTAAAAATCTTGGTGTTATTTTTGACACCTTATTCCGGTTCAATAAGTAAATCAGTGCAGTCGTCAAGACCAGCTTCTTCCAGTTAAGACTTCGAGCTAAAATAAAGGCCCATCTTCCTCCCAAAGACCTTGAAAAAGTCATTATTGTAATTCATTATACATGGGTCTACATCAGAAATCTTTAAATTGCCTCCAGTTAGTCCAAAAGGCAGCTGCTCGCCTTTTAACAAAAACAAAAAAACCTGAACACATAACGCCTGTCTTGGCCTCCCTCCACTGGCTACCTGTCCGTTATAGGATAGATTTTAAGATTTTAAGATTTTATTGCTTGTTTTTAAGGCCTTAAATGGTCTGGCGCCATCTTATCTGGCTGATCTCTTAAGCCACCATTCTCCAGTCAGAACACTGAGGTCAACAAATCAGCTGCTCTTGGATGTCCCGAGATCAAAGCTTAAAAATAAGGGCGATAGAGCCTTTGCAGTGGGTGCCCCCATCCTATGGAACAACCTCCCCATGCATATTAATGCTGCACAGACCCTTCAAACGTTTAAATCTCTGCTTAAGACGCACCTTTTTGCAGTAGCTTTTTTTATTTTTAGCCCAAGAAGAACCCAAGGACAACAACAAACGCACGTTTGTACATTTTCAGCTGAGGACTGCAGCTTACTTTGGCTAGCCTTCAACTCAACAATCAATCATGATTTCAGTTAAATGACAAAGTCTTCTTTGTCCCTCGCTATTTTCTCTCTCTTCCTCCACTTTGCAAACATCGGCATCATAATCACATCGTGTTCACACAGGTAAGCGTGATGTGCGACAGTAATAAATGTCCGTGCGAAACACTGTGCTATATAGTTATATGGATTAAACGAAGCCTCGATGCAAAGAATTTGCGTTGATGCATTTTAGTAATCAAATTAATCGATTTAATCGATGAATCGTTTCAGCCCTAGTAGAAATACAAAGTAGCACTGCCTTTGGTGTATGTATTCACATTTACATAGAGCCACTGCAGGGAGGGGGATGACCA
Source organism: Micropterus dolomieu (assembly GCF_021292245.1). Classification (NCBI taxonomy): domain Eukaryota; kingdom Metazoa; phylum Chordata; class Actinopteri; order Centrarchiformes; family Centrarchidae; genus Micropterus; species Micropterus dolomieu. Next base: position 21,258,631 of record NC_060162.1, on the reverse strand, counting down.
GGGGGAAAATATGGAGTGCAACTAAGTTGATTGAACATGGTTTATGTAGTGAAATAAAAAAAGAGTTTGCTGATGCTATAGTGCTAACCTGATTAATTTTTTTTATTTCAATCTACCTCAGGGCTCGTCTTTTAATTACTGCTCCCCAATATTCTTAATGATTGATAAGAATTCATTCTCTGGTGGTGGCAATAACATTTTCGGCTTCTGAGGGGGGGTCATAACAGAAAAAAAAACTATTGGGTTAAAGTGTTATTATGTTTGTCAGTGTTCCTCTTTTGATTAAACAGGATGCAAAAAACATATTTTCTGTTTGTACACCTTTACAGAAAGCTTTGTTGCGATCCAATAACATTCAGCTTTCTAAGCGTTCATTGTTCAACATCTACATCTTCGACAGACACGTACTATTACAACATGATTTACCTTCAGGGGTCCTGCAGAAAAATATGAAGAAAAAATCCCTGTTGGGTCATAAAACAAACTCACCCAATAATTGTTGCACTTTTCTAAATGCGCTCGACATCAATACACATGCATCGACCTGCCAATACATGTCTGAATGACTGACTTCATAATCAATTCAAAGATGAGGGGTTGCAGACTCATTACATGAAGTGTGTGTGTGTGTGTGTGTGTGTGTGTTCGCTCACCACATGAACAGCAGCAGCATTCCTAACAGCAAAGGAGAGAAAAATGTGAGGAGCCTGGCAGCTCTGCCCACTGGAGGTTCAGCCTTTTGTGGTGCGTTGGAGGACGGTATGGGGGAGGTCTTAGTCTCTGGAAAAACAATCAGAAAACACAATAAACCTTACTGATCATATTTCAATGAACTCCTCTGAATCTTGCTTCATTTGCGTGTGTGTGTGTGTGTGTGTGTGTGTGTGTGTGGTGTGTGTTACACAATTGTTTTGTTCCCAAGTGGCAGAACATCCAAAAATGGTGTTTCGATGAATGGACACTGAAATGTGCTCATCATGCCGGGAAGAAGCAAACAGAAAGGGAAATACAGCGCAGAGTGAAATCAATTCTAATCAGCAAGCGCAATCAATATGGGACTTGTCAAGGCAGTTATGAAGTGAACTGGACAAAAGAAATCTCATTCACACTGAAGCCGCAGGGAGAAGGAGAGAGAGAAGGACAGAGACAGAACAACAGCAGATGACATAGAAATATAAGAAAGGGAAGACGAGGTAAAGGGGAAAGTGAATTGAGGTGGATAAGCGAAAAACAAAAGGGGAATTAATATATTGCTGATAAGAGGTGGTCTAGTACACAATTTGACAATCTACCCATTTACAAACCTCATTTGAGTTTTTCCGTATTTGTATAGCGCCTTTCTAGTCTTTTCGACCACTCAAAGCACTTTTACACTACATCTGCATTCACCATTCACACAGAAACTAACATTCACACACATTCATACACCAGAGGCATTTCAGGGTTCAAGGATACTTCGACACGCAGCCTGGAGGAGCCGGGGATTGAACCACCGACCTTCCGATTAATGGGCAACCCACTCTACCAGAACAATAAATCAGTTAAAAAAAGAAAAATGCCCTCAGTGACTTCAGACTTGCCCCCAAAGACTTAAATCTTAATTCTCAAATGTGCCCTTGATCATCAATAAAGTATTATCTTCTGGTTAAGTGTGCAGGTTTAGGATGGGGAAACTGCATGCACACTTGATGAAACAATTTTTTTCCCTCATCGCCTCGTACATTTTCTGTCAATTCCATTATTTAAAATTTTAAAAGTGTGTGAGGCTGGTACGAAAACACTCGTGGAAACATAAATATGCTGAAAACAACTATGTGCTTAAGCTGTTTATAGTGCTTCAGCTTGGTTTTACGTTGCCTGACAAATGAAAATATCACAGTTTAATGTTTTATAAATCAGGGCTATTGCTACAGCTGCAGGCAGCACAGTAGATATTAACTCATGCACACTGTTTGCAGCTCAGTCTAGAACCCACATCATTTTTTTTTTTTTTTTTTTTACAGGAGAGAGAATATGATTTCCCTCTCCTTCCAATTAATGACTGTAGTATAGTACAATGTTGGGAGTGGGGAGATATTAGGGGGGAGCGTCCAGGTGTGAAATAGCCACAGAGAGAGAGAACTAGGACATGTTTAACATGATCAGCAGCTCAATGCAATACTTCCTGCCTGCAGCAAAACATTTTGCTCCGGAGTAGTGGAGAAAATAAAAAATTAGGCAGACATAATGTGATGGTGATGAGGAGAGACAGTTGTGGTGGTGTACGTCGACGTAACAAGCTAGCCGGGGAAAGGTAAAGAGATGGGGACAAGACAATGATGTGAGGAGGAGAGAGGACTGATAAGCAATGGCAGGGAAGTAAAACAGGTGAAGGAGGAGAGCAGGCAGAAAAGTGAGCATGAAATGAGCCTCAATTGCTATTGGTATGAAGGAGCTACTCAATAACAAACGTTCTGCGGTTACAGAAAACAAAATTCCAAATCAAAAAGTGAGCTGATTTAACCTGCTGGATGAATTCTTCAGGTATCCACAAAGCCTAAACTGTAGCTTAAGATCAGTGATTGGGTGTTTGGCAGCTTGGGAGTCATTGCTAACTTCTGTGCTTATGTTTTTTTTCTAACTCAGATACTACATTTTTATGGGCAATTTTCATGCCATACAAGCCTTGGAAGAGCTCTAAATATGTCACCTAACATCGTCTATGGAGAAACTGAATGAGAATTTTACTTCTAGAACGCCGAAAGCCTGAAATAACACCTTTATGTCCCCTTAATGACAGCCTGCAGCAGAAGAGGACCTTAAGGTGGTTTCTGCTAATAAAGCACTTGCATGCAGATAAACACATACTCTGACTCTACGAAATACCTTGAAACAGAAACTAAGCATTTATAAATAGCTGTAGACATGAAGAATATAAGAAGTGATGTCTAGTGTAGCCTGTTTGGTACTAGACGGTGTCCAGTTTCTGTCTCACAGAGTGAGGGCGAGGCAGAAACGCATATCTTAGATGCTTGCAACACTAAGGATGGTTGCAACTTTTTAAAGCCTCAACTGATCTGCTTTTTTACTTCCGTGGAATGTTGTAGCCAAGCGATGGTCCAGTCACTATGGGATGGGATTTCTAAATGTCATTTTTCTGTCACTGCACTATGCTTCTGATGCGAAGTGAGGCTGTTGCTGCCAAGACACAGTACAGACAATGGCAACTAGCTACTTATTTTTTTAGTTTAACTCCCAAGGTATGGGTGACCTGCTACTGTTGATACATGACCAGAGATAAAAAGTGAGAGGAAAAAAAGGGAGGAAGAGGAAATGTGGCAGAGGAGATGCGAGAAAGACAGAGAGGAAATGGAGAAAGTGTAACTGTGTGCTCAGATTGTGAGCTACACAATCAATAAGTCACAGGAAGTCCGTTCATTTCCTCTTTGGCTGAGCAGCCAGGAAATATTGGTCAGTCTTGAGATGTTAACAAGTTGGTCAGCTGAAAAAAGTTGGCACTGGCTGAACTTTGTGTGTTTATTGGCCTGTTTGTGGACAGGAAATCAGATATTTTCCTTATTACCCTACTGATGTTATTCTGTTTCACGGACAATTGCTCCAAATTGAATAACTACTTGATAAATATTTGAAATGTCTACTAAATAAATATGTGGAAAAAGTGTGTGTTAGCATCAGCTTCCTTATACACATTAATATTGAAGACATAACACACATAATTACATAATTAACTGAGCTCCAGTAACTGTGATACATCATGCCCATTAAAGATGGCATGTTTTTTCCCCAGTAGTGTTTTTATCAGCCACTGTAATGACAGAGAGGGGGCTGATACGCAACAAGGGCCCCTTCCTGGACTTGAACAAATGACTTTGGGGTTACGTACACCCTCGACACCTCAGCTCTAATTATTCTGGAATTCCTGGTGAACTGGATGCATGCAAGTGTTGCTGCGGCAGGGTCACATGAACGCTTTGTCTATAGTAGACAGTGACATCAGTGTCTAGTTGAAACATCTGTTTATCACATCTTCTCTCTCCAGTTTGCCAACTGTTCTACTTGGCTAAGCACACAGAGTTTTTAAAGTAAAAAAAAAAACAATTTCTCCCATGTTTTTTTGCACAAATTAAAAATGAGCATAACAAACAGGTTGATGGATGTGCCGATTGTTTCTTAGTTCCAAACTGCTTTTATTTTGAAGACCAGAGGGATAAAAAAAAAACATGGAGAAATGGAGTATCGATCAATGGGAACGACAACCCTGAAGTCACTTTATTGATATTAAGATAGCAGCTGTAGCTGCACACAGTCGCTACACGGATTTAACATCTGTAAAGAAGGACAGAAACGGAGATACATACAAAGTAGTAAGGTGAGAGTAACTCTCACCTTACTACTTTCAGTGAGTGATCTATAGAGAGAGGAGTGAGGGGAAAGGGGAAAGATAAAGGCAGAAAAGGAGAACAAAACACCTAGAGAGGCAAAGAGAACAGGACAAGGAGAGAGGAAAGGGAAGCAGAGAAGCCGCAGCTGGATCGAGAAGAGGCATGAGGAGAATCCCAATAACCTCCTGTTCTTTCCCTGAGAACAAGAATAATACACTGTGTACTGAATCAGTGTTTGTGTGTGTGTGTGTATACACTGCATGCTCTCAGAGGGAGGTACTGTGTATTTGTGTGTGGCACTGTTTATACCTGTCTGTGTGTGAGGGAGTGTTAAGACAGGCTGTATGTTCTGTGTATGCTGTTTAGCATGCGTTTGTGTGTTTCTAGGCACGGGTGAGGCTCAATCAGTGTTGACTGCGTGATGATGAGCGTGCAGTGCTGCTCTTGACCAACAGGAGTCACTGTCACACTGTATACCTGTTGAGAAATGTCAATGGACAGGCAGAGAGAGAGAAAGACAGGTCGAAAGGCAGAAATGTTTCTTAGAAAGATTTTAATTTGGGTTCATATTGTCAGTAAGTCAACATTTTAGGAAAGTTCTTCCCTTCTTTGCCCTGCTTGATGTAAAATTCATGTTGCACAGTTGATAAATAAGCAGCTTTCTCGACTTTATCAATATGTTGACATGTAGAGCTGTAGGTTTTGATTCAGGACTGAGGGGGGCAAAAGGAAGTTTGGGTTTGCTCAACCATAATGCTTTCCAATGATAAGCCCTGATCAGTGTATGTAAACTCTGAACCAGCTGAGCACTGCACAACAACCTCAATGTGGCCTTTGAGGCAAAATCTAGGTAAAAAAAGTCTTAAGTTTGTCAAGCCTGTGTTGGTGTGAGTGCACGCCAACCAACGAAGGTGACGTAGATGAGTGTATCAGCATTTTATCATGTGGAATATTAAAGGAATAATTGGACATTTTGTTAACACTTTCTTGCCAAGAGTTGGATGAGAAGATCGAGACCACTCACATGTGTCCGTTCAATATGAAGCTACAGCCAGCAGCCTGTTAACTTAGCAAAAACATTGGAAACAGAGGGAAACAGCTAGCCTGGCTCTGTCCGAAGGTAGCAAAATTGGCCTTGTTTGTTTAATCAGTACAAAATCAGTAGCTGCCAAGTAGCAGTCTTATACAGGGTTTATCTGCCAGACTATTTCTCAACTGGGTGCTATTACACCCTAGAGTCTTGTTGTCGTTGTGAGGTTGCCAGGCACTCCAGGAAGCCATTGCTCTGGCCTGAGAAATAGTCCGGCACTGTAAATGCTCTGTAAAACCAGATTAGATGAATCAGATTAAACATATGGCAAGAAAGTGAAGTGTATTTCCCAGCTGGACAGTAAGAGGACACTGTTTTAGTAAATAAGGAGATTTCCGTGGAAATAACACCCCTGTTGATATAGTGTATATTAGATTGTGTGCTGTTATCCAAGGCTTTTTCTTTTCAATATTCTGTTAAGGCTATTTTATTGTCATTTATCCTCATTTCATCCTCTTTGGATGCCTGTGCACAAACATGTTTTCTTGGTCAGGTGTACTGACTGGCCTACAAGCATACTGTAGCACATTCTGCAGGTCTCTGACATTGTGGTATTGTATAATGCAATGATGATGGGCAACAGAAGCAACAGTATGTAAATCTTTAGTGTAGCAGATACGCTGTGTGTCTAGACTTTATGCAGTGTTCAGGTTTTGTTCATGTTGGAGGTTAGATTTGGGCTGTTAGTCAATATCAAGCTTCTTCTTTGTGGTGATTCCTTTGGACATATGTTTGGTGGCTTTTAATGTTTGACATATTGATACTAGAACTGCACACGTTGATGTTTGACCTCAGATTTACATGCAAGATACATATTTCAGTCAAGAGCTGTAACAAGTCCAGCGAGGAATTTTATTAATTCTAATTGTTCTCCTCAAATTTGACCTCTGCAGGAAATTCAAAGAGCAATTAAATTTTTGCTAACTTCCAGTGGTTGAAGGTCTCAGATTGTTGCAAGGATGCAGAAGTGTACTTAAAGTGTGTCATTGCACTGTGACATCACTATAGGATGCGGTTACAGAGCACACATATCACAACGTGTAAAGAGGTGAGCTTCAACCACTTGCACACACAAAAACCACCTCTTTATGCAGTGTTTCTTGCAACTGTTTTTTGAATTTTATGATAAAATATTCACCAGCTTATACAACTGGTGATGGTGCAGATGAACACTCCCTACAGTTGCAAGATCAGTGTAAATTGGCCAATCACACTTCAAAACTTGTCCAGTCACAGAGTCACATCAGCATTCAAAATCGGTCTTGACATTTGTGCTTTGCTATTCCAGCGTGGTCGGAGAGATGTGGCCATAAGCGTTTTCAGACCAGGAATGGATGTCCTATTGTTCAGGGATCATCAGCGCGTTGAGAGATTTCGATTTGACAAGAGGGCCCTCCTTGATCTCTGCCACATGCTGAAGGCATGCGGAATAGATAATTCCCAGAGATGGTTTTTGTCCTTGTGTGTGTGAGTATGTGCCACACAAGTGACACACTAAATATAATATTCCATGTTGAATTATAATTTCTCATGCATGTAAAAAGCCTAGAAAGTGTAAAGTGTAGTTATAATTTAAGTGAGCCAAACTGAGGGTGTAGGAGAGACGTGAGCATTTTTCAAAAGATGGCACGGTTTTTCCCTGAGGCGATGTTCAGGCGCTCAGGTTGATGTGTGTCGATTTGTCTGGAGGCTGCTGGATCTTATAGCTTAAGCTCCGATAAAAGTTCAAGGCTATCAAACGCTTATAGTGTACTCAATTTAATGATAAAGAAAGTTATTAGCTAAACTTAATTTCATACCTAAGCGGTTCAGGAAATTTACTGTGCGACAGCCGTGGGCACAAAGAACAATGTTGAAAACATTATGGGAGTACTTTTTTATTTAATCATCACAAAGATTTCTCCAACTGATGGACTACAAGACTGATTAAAACCAAACAGCATTTTGGAAATACTATACTTATACTATACTACATATATACAGTCACACTGTAAGCCCTGCTCTACCTCTGTCATTCTCTCTTTGCATATTTGGGGAATTAATGAGTATTATTAACAACTCGTGACAAGCCATTTCAATTCATTATAGGCTACTGTTAGATACTTAATAACAAAACATCATGTTCCATACATTCTGGGTATTATTCAACTTATTAAATATTAACTTTGTTTGAAGTGAAGTTATAATGGGAGTCAATGAGAAATCTTCAACCTCTTCCCACTCATTCATACATTCACATATAAACTCAATTCAAACTTTGTTCAAAAACATCCAGAACTCTTGGGAATTTCTGCCAATAATTCAACTTTAAAATCGCTTTCATACTTTTTACACAATCACAGTTCAAAATTCATGCAATTTTCAGAACTTCTGAGAATTTTGGCATTTGTGTGTGGGGCGGTATGTTCACAGCTGTGTGGGTGACATCGCTATAGCGCGGAGGAGCTGTGAAATCCTCTAAAAATCTTCTGTTAAACATATACATCAAAACGTACGAATCAAACAGACTCACACAGCTGGCAACCGTCTGCTTCAAAGTGACAGCAGTGCCGCATAGACTTTCATTTTAACTGAGACTGGAATTTTCAGGAGGGAGGGAGAAACGGGGACATTTCTAACCTGCTGAAATTCACACACTACACACAAAATCTCACACAGCCCCTTCAGTGGGGTTTCCACTCTCTTAGGTTATCTTAACTTAGACGATAAGAGTTCCAGTCTTTCACTTAGAAGCAGGAGTACGAGAGGTGCGCCTCAGCTAAAATCTCTATGAAATTAACAGAGCCTGGAATCACAAAGCAGTTACCGTCACCAGGGTTGGAAATTAGCACCCGCCACTACACAAAATCACCCACATTAGATGGGTGCTGATTGTGCTGCCGGCTGACTGTAGCGCAACATTCTTAACACGATGAACTATTCATAAAGTCAGCCTAACATTTGATCGTGTGGTCAGTTATAGTTGACTAACGTATGTAACGTGCCACCGTAGGAACAGCGGTTACATAACCTTCTAAACAAATAAAAAAAAGCCTATTGCTTAAATATTGTAGATCTTGTTTTATTACTTTTCACATGCTGTTACACACTGCTGGTTACAAACATTGAGTGGCTGGCAGATTTTGGAATCCACCAGCCATAGTGGCAGATATACAAAAAAGTTAATTTCCAACCCTGCCATCACCATGGCAACTTTTTATTGCAGTTGGGAACACACACCTGATTGAGATGAGCTAATTAGTCCAGTTTGACACACAGACACAAAAGGCAAACATTAATAATCCTATCAGCAATGATTCTGAGGTCATATTAACAGTGTTTTCCCTGCAGTTATAGGGGTTAGGTGGTGAGGCCCAAAACTGCTTGGGTGCTGTGCCATGAATGTAAAATCATTGTGGAGGGCATCAAAAGTCAGTCAGACATTTTTGTATGTATTGTATGACACATACAACAACATGATAAACACAAGATAAACCGGTGTGGAGTGGATGGTGTTTTCGGAAATCTGAATGTGCAGCTCAGACAGTACAGGTCCAAACACTGATAACTTTTGAATCTAAATTTTAAACCTATGCATTGCTGACTTAACTCACCAACTCTGTAACAGACCCTTACGGAAGAATAAAAGGAAAAGGCTTTAAGTGAGGCTGTAACCTACCGGTAGGAAAGTCAACTTCAGTTGTGGAAGTGATCGGCAGAGGATCTTCAATCCAGGGTGTAGCGTGGACAGCAACGCTCCAGTCACTCCATGTTCCAATCTCTGTGTCCTTGGCAGCCACCTGATGAATAGTAGAAAGAAGTTAGAAAGTAGTCCGTTTATATATATTATAAAATATATAAATATTTTGGTAAGCTAATATGAAATCAAAAGGCATATTTACTGTATATTTTTAGTTCATCAGATAAACTTTGATAACTTGGTGGAAAGGAAACCCTTTACAAGAGGATCTATTGATTTTGTTGGTTTTGTAAAAAGTTTTACGTTTGTTAACCGTTTGTTTCTCAATTTTGAGGCTACAGTTTTACCAAATAATTGTTCGCGAATGCTTTTGTAGATAATACAGAATTAGACATTGATTGCATTGCAAGTCTTAAACTGTAAGTCAGGTAGAAATGGCAAGACAGGAGATGTTACCTGGATGATGTATTCCTTCCCAGCATAGGCATCCGTGATGATGTGGGAGGTGCTGTCAGACAGCTCCACCTAAACATCCAATAAAAGAGAAGCAGGTGATCAGTTTGGATCAGGGAGCAGCACACTTGAGTAAAATTAATTGAGTTACACTAAGATAACTTAAAAGTAAAGTCTATTTTATTCTTGGAATATATTAACAAAGCTACCTTATTTGGGGGTAAAATGATATACGTGCGGCTGTTATAGACTTTTCATGTTATTGACTAAATGGATCATATTTTGATAGTGAAACGAGTCATTTCGCGTGGGTTGTGACGCTCAAATATAGTGATCCACTGGAGGTTTTAGGAATGAAACTGACATTTTTGAAGCTATCTGAATGGGTTCTGTGGTCCTAGCAATATGAAATCTTCCAAAATTATGAATTATTCCCAGCTAGAAAAGTCAGTTATGAGGTCCTATTTCAACTTTGGGTCTCAAAGTCCTAACCTTCTACCCATAAATGATGTGCTCAGTATAGCACAAGCCTGAGTCTTTAATGTTTTATGGTGGATAGATTCTGATACAGAGTGCAATTTATATTTAGTGCTCATTTATTTACAGCTCACTTTTCATCATTATTTTGTGCATAGGTCAAGTCTGTTGCTTTATCCTCACAGTGTTTTACATTTCAGTGTTGAATTGATTGAACCTCGATGCCCCTGCAGCCTCACCACTCCACACATACCAACACTGAGACTCGCATGCAAAATACCAGAAGTGTATTTGATGATTATACCAAAAAGCTTTGGAATCAATGCCACATAATTTTATATCACAATATAATGCATGCCAACATTTGAAAGCTTTTTGTGCACACTTTAATTTTCAGAGCGCAACAGAGAATGAACTAAATGTTTGAGTCACTGGCTGAGAGAATGATTTGCTGCTGCTCTGTAATTTACGGTTGGTGGTGTGTGTGTGTGCGCGCGTGTTTGTTTGCCTTTGGCCTGTGTCTGACAGACTGAAGGAAAAATAGAGAGAAGGAAGGCACTGCCTTTTCTACTCCTGAAGTCAACTTAAATGATTTAGTGACATGCCTATTGCCTTATGCAATCTACCAGTGCAACCACATCACACATCTAGGTGATTCAGGCTGAATCTAGAGCTGGAAGTTATTTGAAATAATTTACTGTACTAACATTACAAGTAGTTTATTTATTTGTGTTGGCTATACAATACATCATACACTGATTACTCAAATTTGGTATTAAGCAGTGTATTTACTACATTTCCCTTTTGTTAATACATTTTCAAACACAACAGAACTACAGAACAGCAGTACTCTTTTCTTCTTGATAATAAATTGGTGATTCATTGTGTTCTTGATAATCTGAAATTGTTGGTGCGGGTGAGACGATTTACCTGACATTATCCTAATAACTCTCCCTAAATCACAGACCGATCTGAGTTCATTGTTAGTCTGTATATGTCACTATGCACACAAATGCAACCTGCGCTGATATACTGTCAACACAAAAACACAGTGTGTATACTGTAGTTAAAAGCTAAGGGCAGGCACAATAAGCTTTAGCTTCTGCCTGCACCTGGTCATCTATAGTGTTTATGTTTTGAATGATTTGATTGAATGATCTGTAAATGACCAAACCGAAATAAATGAAATGAAAAGCCTTTAAGCTGGAGTGATGTGGGCCAACAGGGCTTTATAAGAAAAGAACCACTCAGTGGTAGCTCAGTTGGCAGCTTTTACTGTATTCCTTTGAGTATCTGGAGGTTCAGAGGTTCCCCAAGGTTTAAAAGAAGTGGATAACATAATTTTTATTAACTTTTTTTTTTCAGTAGCCTGAGACTTGACATTTGTTCTTCTCATTTGTCATTGTCTTTTGACAACTACCAGCTCATAGGATACAGTCAATTTTACAACCTCCACACGCCTCGAGACTTTTTTGCGGGCTTTGACCATTGTTTAGTTATGATAATACTGTGCCCACAAAGTTAATTGCTGAGATCTAAGAACAGTGCAAAACGGCTAGAAACAAGCAGTCAGATGATCAAACAGGTTGTAAACAAGCTGGCAGTTTAGCCAGATTTTCAAAACTACTTATAAGTAAAAATAAAACTAAGAGTGAGTGAGAAAGCACCTGTAATGGCCTTAATAACCCCCAGTAAACAAACATGCTGCACAAGCACAGTAATGTTGAAACAGGAATGTACAACTGATGGTTTGAGTAATACTTTTACTGTTCATCTTTGATTTCTGATGGAGATGATAGGCAAAACTACAAAAAATAAGACCTACAGTATATTGTAATAAAACTGAATTTAAAGAATTGTCCTCATAATAAATATTCTTGATATCTCCAGGGCTGTTCAGAGCAGTCTTGTGATTTGATCAAAAAACCGTCACACCACCATCTAATCTTTGCCAACCACCAGCCGTAACCAAGCCTCCAAATGGAGTTTCCCTTTTAGTTCTTCAGGATGTGCAAATCCAGAGTTGATCTGACAAATAACTCCCTTGTACATCCCCAGCTTCCTCTGTCTTCCTGTAATTTCTCTCTCCCTACTCGCCCTCTGTTTGTTGACCCCTCTGTTTTCAACTTTGCCTTAAACTTCACTGCCTCTCTCTATCGGCTCTAAGTCTTTGTCTCTCGCCCCCTCTCCCTGTGTTTGGAAGGAAATTCAGGCTTTATCTGACTAGCCGAGCGCTACATTTACAAGCTTAATTTCATTAGTGGAATGCAACAACAATGTCTTCCAAGCATGTGTGCGTGTTCCATGTTCGTGTTGAGTGTGTGGATATGCTTTAGTGTGTATATATATATATATATATATATAGTGTGTACGTACGTGTGTGTTAACAGACGTGTGTACAGCCTTTGAGGCAAAATCTTCCACTGTTTATATGTAGTCCAACCAGCGTATCCAAGCACAGCTTCTATCAGCATTTCTTCCTCACTCCAATATGTATGTGGGTGTTCTTGTGTGTGTGTTTGCATACTAATGTTTATGGTGTGAAAGCTTGTGAAAGTTCAGTCATACACATACATTTGTTTGATTCTGTGTGTTCCTGTAAATCTGTGCATTGCCTTTCTATTTTGTGTGCGTGTGTTTCTGTGTGTGAATGTGCTTGGATTTGATATGAATGTAAAAAAGAAAACACACGCACAACATGTTGGAAAAGTTTGTTTACATTCATGTCAGTACATGTCTGAACTGGTGCTTGTGTGTGTGCGTGTGCGTGTGAGTGTTCATGCACACATGTATGTGAGTGTGTGTGGAGGAGTGTATGGAGTAAACAGCTTGCAGATAAACATTTCCAGAGAGATGGATGTGCTGCTGCGTTGCCAAGTGGCTAAACAGGGTGCAGCGAAAGCAGCACTTAATATCACATACTAGAGGGATAGAGGGGGGAGGTAGTGAGAACGCTGAAGGGAAGAGGAGAGATGGATAGATAGATGGAAGGAGGAGATGCATTTTGGAGAGGGTGTTGCTATTGCTGCCAAAAAAAACACAGATCATTCACAATGCAAGACCAAGCCTGCGTGTTGTGTAAATGGTGGTGAAGTGATGTACTATATTACTTGTTGCTCTGTTTGTGTGTGTGTGTGTGTGTGTGTGTGTATTTATGTTACACATGTGTCTGCAGCACTGACATGTTGTATGCTAAGCTGTTCAGAGCTGCAAAGAAGAAAAGACTTTTGCAGTGTTCATAAAAAGTGTGACTCATCCAAACACACACACAACACATTGCCACTCCTAACACCCAAATATTTACCATACCATAATCATGTCCCATTGACTCAGTGTAAATATACTAAACCCAAGATATAATATGATAATGATTATAATAAAGACTCTACTCAAATGGGTTGACCACAAAATGGTTCTATTTTGAAAGTAATAATCACTAAATGTCCTCACAGTGGGGAAATATCCTCATTTCATGCATGAACACTATATGCCTGTTCATTGTAAACAGCATATGTGAGCATGAATGTTTGAACACAAGATCCCTGCTTGTTGTCATTATTGCAGGGACGTACAGACAAGCAGCATACATGAATTTTCTAACCCCTCTGAACATGCATGACAATGCTAATTCATTGTTGCTTCCTACCTAAACCAAAGTTCAACAGCTTTACAGTAAAAAAAAAACCAAACACACAGGGGAAGCGCGCGGGTTTTGTTTCAACATTGGAGGGGACACATATTAAGCGAGTGTTAAACACCTCATTTCCTGCATTCTGGGAATTTGTTCTGCACCAAATGCTGCCCTTTCTGCATCAATTTATGGTGGAAACACAAAATTGAAACGGCAGGTGACAATTCAAAATATAAAAATATAATGGAATATAATTCAGTAAGGCTCTCAAGCATTCTGGATTGCTTTCAAACATGTATTCTCCTGTGGCTCATCTTTTCTCATGTAATATCATCCCTGCTGAGTCATGATTTAGTCTTCCCTCCTCTTGTGTTTTAGGTTTGGGGAAGTAACCACTTTAAATGTGCATGTGGCACCTTTTCAAATCAATAATCTATGAATTATCTCCTAACTTTGTGCACATTCAAAATCAACATATATACAAACATCTGTTCTGTCTGACATTTTGAGAACAAAGTCGTAGCCTAATGAGAAGTCATAGGCTAATCATTTTCAAAAACCTACCTGCCCTATACTCTGCTGTGCAATGCGTTAATGCTCTGCTGATGTGGTAATATCCCCTTCAGACTGTTTGACAGACACAGAACCCCGTTTAGGACTGTACTGGATGAGACAAGTGTACTGCTCTTCATTGGAGGTGGAAAACCAAAACAAACTGAAAACACTTACTAAATGTCAACACATATCCACACAAATGTTAACTGTGCCACCTCCGATTAAGTGCAGCTCACAGCCGCTTCAGTGGGAAGCATCCTGGAACAGAGACACAGTCCCAAACAGAGCAAAGGTGTCTCTAAGTGAGGGGGACACAGACATGTCCCTACCACTCCAACCTAATTCTTAACCCTTGACTGCAGCTGTTGAATAAACATTGTACTTGGCTCATGATTTAACAACTGCTATCAAATTTAGCCAGCAAGCTGCTCTGAGTTAGGGCAACAACATTACCAAAGCAATTCTGATCAACCAGCTAGCTGCTGCCGCTGTAAGTAAACACAGTAGAGTACACAGACACAGTAACCAAACCTCTCCCTTTATTTAGCTTAACAAGGCTGCACATGCTACCAGGCTAGCCAGCTAGCTAGTAAGGTTGTGTTGAGAGTTTTTTTCTTATTTCAAAGTGAAGAGACAGTGTTAACGGCAGCAGCAAACGCTGGCAAAAAACTAGTATATCTCTGTGATTACTCTAGCCCACACGAGTTAGCTAACAATGCTAACACTTGATCATTTGATGCTGAGTAATAAATCAATACCCGCCTAGCTAGTTAGCAAGCTTGGTAGGTGGTATTATTGTTAAGACAAATAAATAAAAGATTATGTCAGTGTGTCTGCGTACTGTGTTTATTTACAGCAGCTATATAGTTAATTCAGAATAACTTTGGCATTGCTGTGCTAACTGGTTAACTGTCATAGCAGCTGTTAAGATAAAGAGACAGATGTAATGAGTGAATAATGTGAATGGCAGAATGGTGAGAGGGCAGTGAAAAGTGGCATGAAATAAAAACAAACTTAAAAAAAAAAGTTTTTTTTGTGAAATAAAAACTCTGTATGAAAGTAAGAATAACATTTCACAATAATGAGCTTAATTCTTTCTTAAATTAGTTTATTTTAAAATGTTTTACACAATTTCTTCACCTCATAATTTATTTTATTACTATTTATTTTATACTGAACACCCTGAGGCTCCATAAGAGTGATGCTTTGTTCATCACATATCCACTCTGATATGTGCAAAGGAGTCACAACAGATGTTCTCTCCAAACTGTGCTGCTCAGTGCATTCCAGGTGTTGTGAAGAAGTGTCATGTTGCCTCAACTACTTTTAGCTTATTATTTCCATAGACTGTCTTTTGGCATGTACAAGCAAAGGATCTGTGGGAGGTCAGCCATGACAGTAAGGTCAAGAGAGCAACAGTTCTCTGCGTCAGTGAACTTCATATGGAAAATAAATGTCAATATACTGTGGACTATATATATCTTGACACAATATATAACGTATATCTACAAGCTTCATGTACCGTATATAAACCAAGCGGGAAGCTTCTGGTCAGCAAACTGATGCGAACGTGGAACCTGCATTCTATTGAACGGCCACTAGGGGGCGACTCTTCTAGCTGCAAAAAGAAGTCTGTCTCTATTAGAAATAATGATAAAATGATCCTACTTCTCAGCTGAATAATTACCTCAGTAAACACTTTCCTAATGAGTTTATGGTTTCAATTGCCAGGCCAGAGTGACTCATATCCACGGCACTGTGTAAAGTTAACCAGCGCCGTTGAAAAAGCTTATTAGGAGTTGACTGTTCACTTTCTCTGGTGAGTACATTTAGTTTAAGACTGTTGTTCGCTAGACAAAATGGTCAGCCCTGTTAAAATGACAGTTAACGTGAATTACAGATGCACCTAGCTTAGCTAGCAACAATGGCTTATTTCAAAATATTCTGATGCAGGGGCCAAGATAGAACATTTAACAAGAAAAAAACCCAAACACACACCACTTAACGCTAGAATACAGACACACATGCACACACTCCCCAAGAGCCTCTACACAAATCCAGACAATGTGAGGGGCAGAGAGAGGAGATGTGAACATTCCTTAGGGATTGCATAAGGAACTGGGAGAAAAAGAACTGACCCTTTACTTTTCACACATCTTTTTTTTCCTTTTTCCCCTCCTTTCCTTTTTTTCCCTCTCTGTCTCTCTCTTTTGTCTCATGCCCCCTTACACCTTTGTCTTGTACCTTCTTTAATTGTTCCACCCCTCATCTGGCTTGCAGCATTTTCTATCTTGTACGTTTATTGTTGCAAAAACCTCAAATAACTTTCCTACTGGAATCAATAAAGTTTCATCTCATCTTATCTGCTATAGACATACATTTACAGTGATGTTGTGGAGATAAAAAGAAAGGAATGCACTCCAAGTGACACAGTTGACTGATTATCCAGGTCATACTAGGGGTCCAATAAGTCCAATAAAATTATGTTAAATGATTTAATTATAGCTAGCATCAGGGGAATAATATTTGCTATCATATATAGACACATATGTTATGGCATAAAGAACCAATGTGTAGGTGGATGTGGAAAGGACAATGAAATAAGCACAACAGTAGGGAGTACTGAGGAAAAACATATAAAGAAAGACACATAAAGAAAGACACTAGAAGACGGAGAAGAGGGGAAAATGAAGAGGCTGAGAAAAGAGAGAAAAAAACAGAGATGCAAAAAAAAGACAAAAAAAAAAGCAAAAGACAGAAGGAAAAGCAGAGAGAGGGAGACATAGACAGAATTGGCGTCGATGGTCAGATCTAATCCAGTGAGCATGTCTGTTGTCCTGGAAAGGAAACCCAATTATATGGCACTTCCACTGGCCTGATGGCGCTCTCTGTGTGTATGTGTGTGTGCGCACTGAGAAGGTTGGTCTCATTAGGTTGACTGACAGCTCCCATTTTTCCGCCGCACATTCCTCCCATTTGAGAACACACTCACACACACACACATGCATTCACGCACGGAAACGCCAAATACAGGGGTAATTTCTCAGACAGTATTTCCCTCTGTGAAGCCCAAATCGCCACAGCAGCAATTACTCTAAAAGGAAGCTAAACCCTCCAGCCGATCGAAAATCCCGAACTAGACCTTGCGCCCTTAAAAACCTTGCGTTAGCTTCAACAACACAGCAGTGGAGGTGTCGCCACATTAGCTCTGGTGGTTTAGGCTGTCATGCCGGCATATCAAAAAAGTCAAACATGAACACGTCATGAAAGATAACATTTGAATCTGAATTCTTCTTCCTGAGCTGTAAAACAGCTCTTGTCATGTTCCAACATGTTTTTCTCGGCTCTTTCTGGAGATACATGAAGAAATGAAACTTATTTTACCTTATTTAATCAAAACTTAATATACTGTACCATATACCATGTTATCTCATCTCCCTTTCATTCAGCCACTTCTAACAGTTGGTAAAAAAAAACACTAAAATTCTGTACCTGTAGCCTCCCCCATGAACCTGCACAGGTTAAGTGGGTATAGATAATGCAATGGATGAATTTTCACTGCCTTGCTGAGGGACACTTTAACATGCAGTTAGGAGGAACTAGGGTTCAACAACAAGCCCTACCCTATACCATGACTCGACCTGAGATACTGTCACCCTGCCAATGCATCATTTTATGATAATTTAGCTCTGGCAATGCCGTTTAAAAGAAAAAAAGGTCTGTTTGCTTGGCTGTATACAATTATTATACATACAGTCTGTAATTTGATGTAGAGATTTTATTTGGATCAACTGATTAAATGTGGTCTAACTTTTAAAGCTTTGAATGTATAACAAAGCCTGACATCCAGGACTTCTAAGTGGCTGTTAAATCGTGTGCTGGTTTGTCAGATAATCAAACCCACAAGACAAAAGACAAATAGCATTAATTGTTATAGATGCTACAGTGAAATAGGTTGTCAGTTCTGACAAAGCTGGAGAAATGAAAGATGATGAAATCCAATGAGAACAGCAAGCTACAGCACATTGAGCACTGTATAATATTCGTACTGCTGCTCAGTAAGTTCACAATAGTTATTTCTGCTCAACACTCAGCTGCCTGCTTATGTGAATCATTTGTTAGAAAGCCTCAAATTGAATCACCCGTCTCTCACTCAAATCACCAGATGGACATTTTTAAAAAAGTTTTTACAAATTTTTCAAAAATGCCTCAAAAAAGGCAATCTTTGGATGCTATTTGAACTTTTTAAAGATAACCTATGCTGACAATTTTTCCTAGGCAGACAACCAATGCATTTTGCCCATCCAGGCAAGTTTATGATGGTATAAACCTGCCTAGTTCAAGTACAAGTAAAAGCAACTTGCAGATGATGAAACTTGCTTAAATTAGCAATTCAATACAACATGGTTAGGCTTGCAGGGACTATTTTTAAAATTACTTACTTGCTGTGTTCACGTTCAAGCTTTGGTGACTTCCATGTTTTATTTGGTGACTGCAATGTTCATTCTATCAAAACTTTATTGGCTGTGAGACACAAGCCCCCAAGATGAGGTCCATACAGTGTATCTGTGTGTCCTGACATCTCAGGGAAGATTAGCGAGTGTGTATGGCAGCCCAAGGATTGACATAGTGATATAGAAATCAATAGAGGCAAAGGAGAGGGCAGTGGCACCATTCATCTTCATTCACCTCTCCATAGTGAAACCTCCAAAGCACAACACATTGTTGGGAAAAATCCCAACTGCAATCTCGGGAACACACACTTTCTTTGATGGGTGATATATATGAGACCTGTTTATATATTAGTGTTTAACAGAAAGAGCAGCTCCCGCCATTTAGGTCTTGTTTTCTGTCTGTCTTTTTATATTTTCCTCTACTGTCTTTGCCCCCTTTTCTTATTCTCTTGAAGGTTTTGTTTTTACTTCCCTTATGGCTAATAGAATGAAAACAAAAATCTGATTTATATCAAAGGATGTACTGTATATTTTTATGCTTATTAGATTCTGTCAGAAATGAACAAAAAGCTAACACACTGCACAGTGTAAGCCCATAACAGATCTACAGTATGTAGCTCTGTGTGTTTGTGTAAATGTAAATAATACTATTCGAAATTAATGTATTTTGACAGCAGAGCTAAATGATGATGACTTTCATATGTGACAGGATTGAATCTGTCCTCTGGGTGTGTGTGTGTGTGTGTGTGTGTGTGTGTGTGTGTGTGTGTGTGTGTGTGTGTGTGTGTGTGTGTGTGTGTGTTAGAAGGATGGGGTTTGATAAATGATCTGTCTGAGGCAGTGTCCTTTAGATGGGATGTTTTCCCCAAACAAGGTCTAAACATTTATCATGTGCGCCCATAGATACAAATGGGTGGCTGGAGGGACGGATGGTTAGATAGCTGGCTTAATGCATGGATGGAAGGATGGATGGGTGATGGTAAAACCGTGGATTGCTGAGAGAGGGAAAAGTGGTGTCTAGTGGCAGAGTGGCATGAGGTGGTGAAATGGAAACAAGGAGGTAGGACTGGTAAGGAGACGCGGGGTGTGTGTGAAAAGGAGCGAATCAGAGGCACTGTGTAGCTTTCATGACGTTCAGTGTCAGACTGAGTTGCATAAACTCTTGTTCAGTGTCAGCCTTATGCTTTTCCGTTGCCATGATAATGGTGTCGCTCAAAAACACCCACACAACAACGAAAACTCAGACAAATAAAAGGAGCACGCATGGAAAATTTCCCACTCACATGCACAATCACATACAAACAGTATATCTATGTAAATCTATTTGGCATCACACACACATACACACACACACACACACACACACACACACACACAGCTCGGAGCTCACAAGCTGATTTTCTTGCGGGATGAGAGTAACTTCTGGCAAACATACAGAGACCATTTTGACATGGATAGAGAGAGACATACAGTGCATTGGTAGTAGAAGACAAGAGTGACAGTAAATTGAAGGAATACTGATGAAGGAAAGACAACAAGAGGAGAGAGAAAAAAAGAGGGAAAAAAGATGAGGTGGGGGAGAATAAGTGAGACGGATGGGAGAGGGGGGATGACGGATGTCAGACATAAGGACAACGGAGAATAAAATGTGGGATAAATAAATTAATGAAAGGCTAAACTGGGTTGGCCAAGCGGACGCAGATTAAAGGAAGAAGTCCACCTCCCTTATCTGTTTCTCTTCTCATGTCTCTTATATCATGAATATTTCAACGTTTGTACTTTACAGCCCCCTATCGTATTTGTACAGTCTGCCATTTCATATCATATATATACAGTGGGGTACTGTGTATGCATTGCAAAAAAACTCCAACAATCTCCTCAAGTCATTTTTGGCTGATAAACCGATATAACGACTAAAACTTCTTCCAGCGTAGAGACATTATTTCAGTATATGTGCAATACAAATCAATATTTTCCCACAAATTAGTACTAGTATCCTAAAAACAAGAAACAAACAGGTTGAAATTGTCTTCCTGCTCAGGCAGACTGTTTCCCTGTTGAGAATTTCCAGCTGACTTTTAGGACTTGATGAGATGGAGAGTTATTGTAGTGTGCTATTTGTGCACGTGTTAAATATCTGTTAATATAATATGGATACACTTTGTGTGTTTCCACATGTACACACTTGCACTGGATAGATGTATATTAATCTTTGTAATTAGGATCACAAGAATCTGTATGCGTGAGCGTGTTTGTGCGTACCAGAATTTAAGAGTGTATATGCACGTGCCTGTGCTCATTTCTGTCTGTTTTATGGGGGTTTCTGTGCATGAGAGTATCTGCATGGAAAAATGCATGTGTTTTCATTCGAGTGGAGTTCAGCGTCATTCCCAAAGGGCGATTACAGCCTAGCAGATGCAGTTTCTTACCACAGAGAGAATATTGAGCAATGTGAAATTGTTCTTATCACAGTTACTGGACCATTGCTTTAATTGTAGTGAGAGTTTTGAGTTCAAGTCTCAGTGAAGGGAGCATGAGGGTGGGATGGAAACAGCACAAGGCCATGGGAAACAATAATTCACCGATCATTTACAGCCATACAGATGTATTTTCATGTGGTGATTCTTTTGCATCTCTATGACACAGACATAATGTGAAGTTCAAAGTAAAGTGTCATGCAGAGATTCCCTGGGAAGAAAAAACAGCCTCCCTACTAAATGACAGGAGACTGGCCCACTATGTAATGTTTTAGACCAAGCTGCATCCTAAAGGAAAGACATCATCGTCTTTATAGAAGGGATGATCAGGGTAGGCAAGGACCAGACTTGCCTTTTGAATTACTCACTTGAGAACAAAGTGTGTTGCATCATTTAATTTGCTTCAATTGAAACCTGTAGCATGCACCTGACTAAAAACTGAAATAGTAATGGTATGGTGGACGGCAGGGTCTGAAATTAGCACCCGCCACATGCTGGTGAATTGTTGGCAGTGACAGGTAAAATAGTATCCGCCACTTTGGCAGACAGGGAAAACACACAACAAAAAGACATGTGCAAAGGTTAGCTTAATGTGGCACGCGCCACGTCACACACAACACACACACACACACACACACACGCACACACACAACCACCAGTCAGCTCAGGGAATATCTATGTCGGTGTTTCAGACCAACCAGTCCATCCAGAGTGACAGCTGGTTAGATTGCCAGCTGCGCGCTGGCCGGATGATGGGAGGTAACTCCGGTGTTGTCGGAGAATGTATGTTTGATGCAAGAGGCATCACTTGGTTTTATTTTTGTTGGCAAGCTTTTGCATTAAAACTTGAAAGTATGTTTTGTTTGCATGCTGGGATCCAGAAGAGCAGTTTTTTGTTGATATGGATTCTTGTGGAGATTTTAACAGAGAGAAGGAGTCATTCATTGGTGGTTGAACTGTGTTTTGTATTGAGCTCTGAACTTTGTCTTTCTTGTCATCTTTTGGTACCTTTGAACTACTTGAGTGATTGTTAAGAAAGGTGGGGTGATTGTCATGGAGTGAAATGCATAGGTCCTTTGTGCACACAAACATGCATTAAGTGTTTTTTGTGTAAGACTGACAAAATAAACCCTTCAGACCAGGACGTGCCTATCTGAGGAGCAAATGTGATAAATGTCCACTTTTCAGGAGTATTGATGCATGTGGGAAATAACACATTGGTGTATCATGATGAGTAGATGTATATCAACAAGCAGTGGTGTGTGTCAAGATGCCAGCGTCGAGTCTAAAAATACCATACTTGGCACCAATACAAAAAGTAGGAACCAATTCAACAATGCACATCTGAAAGCAATATATTAGTCTTGAAAAGAAGAGGTTCTGGTGTACCTTATTTGCAAATACACAATGCCCATGTCTATGTTAATTGCTTTCTTTCTTTTATCTGATCATATTTGGTGCTTTAAGGACAAAAAATCGAATTTCACATTAAGTCTGGATGTTTTTTTCTATGCCTCGCAGTATGTCAATTTGCAAATCATTCAGTGACTCAATGTGAGGTCATGTCAGTTACTTGCAGGTAAAAATCTATGTTGCACTACTCTCATGGTTGTATTCCTAAAGTCTGTCCCTCTCTTTATTTCTAACTATTTCTTGACTTAATACACTGCTCAAAAAAATAAAGGGAACACTAAAATAACACATCCCGGATCTGAATGAATGAAATAATCTCATTAAATACTCCTTTCTTTACATAGTTGGATGTGCTGACAACAAAATCACACAAAAATTATCAATGTAAATCAAATTTATCAACCCATGGAGGTCTGGATTTGGAGTCACACTCAAAATCAAAGTGGAAAACCACACTACAGGCCGATCCATCTTTGATGTAATGTCCTTAAAACAAGTCATTTGGCTCAGTAGTGTGTGTGGCCTCCACGTGCCTGCATGACCTCCCTACAACGCCTGGGCATGCTCCTGATGAGGTGGCGGATGGTCGCCAACTCCTGGACTGTCTGTGGTGCAACGTGGCGTTGGTGGATGGAGCGAGACATGATGTCCCAGATGTGCTCAATTGGATTCAGGTCTGGGGAACAGGCGGGCCAGTCCAT
>NC_060162.1:21226818-21235299 GCF_021292245.1 Micropterus dolomieu | reverse complement strand
TCTGAATGAATGAAATAATCTCATTAAATACTCCTTTCTTTACATAGTTGGATGTGCTGACAACAAAATCACACAAAAATTATCAATGTAAATCAAATTTATCAACCCATGGAGGTCTGGATTTGGAGTCACACTCAAAATCAAAGTGGAAAACCACACTACAGGCCGATCCATCTTTGATGTAATGTCCTTAAAACAAGTCAAAATGAGGCTCAGTAGTGTGTGTGGCCTCCACGTGCCTGCATGACCTCCCTACAACGCCTGGGCATGCTCCTGATGAGGTGGCGGATGGTCTCCTGAGGGATCTCCTCCCAGACCTGGACTAAAACATCCGCCAACTCCTGGACTGTCTGTGGTGCAACGTGCCGTTGGTGGATGGAGCGAGACATGATGTCCCAGATGTGCTCAATTGGATTCAGGTCTGGGGAACAGGCGGGCCAGTCCATAGCGTCAATGCTATCCTCTTGCAGGAACTGTTGACACACTCCAGCAACATGAGGTCTAGCATTGTCTTGCATTAGGAGGAACCCAGGGCCAACCGCACCAGCATATGGTCTCACAAGGGGTCTGAGGATCTCATCTCGGTACCTAATGGCAGTCAGGCTACCTCTGGCGAGCACATGGAGGGCTGTGCGGCCCCCCAAAGAAATGCCACCCCACACCATTACTGACCCACCGCCAAACCGGTCATGCTGGAGGATGTTGCAGGCAGCAGAACGTTCTCCACGGCGTCTCCAGACTCTGTCACGTCTGTCACATGTGCTCAGTGTGAACCTGCTTTCATCTGTGAAGAGCACAGGGCGCCAGTGGTGAATTTGCCAATCTTGGTGTTCTCTGGCAAATGCCAAACATCCTGCACGGTGTTGGGCTGTAAGCACAACCCCCACCTGTGGACATTGGGCCCTCATACCACCCTCATGGAGTCTGTTTCTGACCGTTTGAGCAGACACATGCACATTTGTGGCCTGCTGGAGGTCATTTTGCAGGGCTCTTGCAGTGTTCCTCCTGCTCCTCCTTGCACAAAGGCTGAGGTAGCGGTCCTGCTGCTGGGTTGTTGCCCTCCTACGGCCTCCTCCACGTCTCCTGATGTACTGGCCTGTCTCCTGGCAGCACCTCCTTGCTCTGGATACTACGCTGACAGACACAGCAAACCTTCTTGCCACAGCTTGCATTGATGTGCCATCCTGGATGAGCTGCACTACCTGAGCCACTTGTGTGGGTTGTAGACTCCGTCTCATGCTACGACTAGAGTAAAAGCACCGCCAGCATTCAAAAGTGACCAAAACATCAGCCAGGAAGCATAGGAACTGAGAAGTGGTCTGTGGTCACCACCTGCAGAACCACTCCTTTATTGGGGGTGTCTTGCCTATAATTTCCACCTGTTGTCTATTCCATTTGCAGAACAGCATGTGAAATTGATTGTCAATCAGTGTTGCTTCCTAAGTGGACAGTTTGATTTCACAGGAGTGTGATTGACTTGGAGTTACATTGTGTTGTTTAAGTGTTCCCTTTTTTGAGCAGTGTATATTCCAGAAGTTTTTGTCTTTTCTTCCCTTGAACCATTCATCTATCTTCCCTTCACTTGAAACACCTTGTAACCGATAGCCTATAAAACTTCAGTTTCAAAGTACCCTCTAGTGCTCTCTTTTCTTCTCGTCTCTCGTGCTTTCATCCATGTATCTGTCTATTTGAGGCTGACGTTGCTTAATCATACTCCTTTCCATTTGAAATTTTCTCATTATCTCCCATACCTCTCATCCACCATCTTTTCATTTTTTTATAAGCAAACACACAACAGAAAGACACGTAACTTTATTTAACACTACATGTTTTTCAAATGCAATAACAAGTTGTTTCCTCTCCTCGTTCCCATTTTTCGTCACCCACCCGGAATTTGTATGAGTCAACATTTCGATCATCTTCTGTCCCTCCCTTCCTGGTGAGTCCAAATGCTCTTGTGAAGCTATGCATGTGCTGAATGCTTCTATCAGTCTGCTATCCATTAATGTGCGTCTCCATCTCTGATGCACACCATTCAGCTCTACTTTAAAATGTTTCCTCATTTTCCTTTTTCTATATGGATCTTCATCACTGTCTGAATCTTCATCACCTAAGTATCTGGGCCAGTCATCCCTTCAGGATGGATGGTTTCCTCTAAAGATCAGTCTGATCACACCGCCGCTTTCATTTCTGACTCAAAACACATGCAAAATGTTACATGTGAAAGCCATTCTCACCAGGCTCTGCCGTCTAACCACATTAAAAGGTACATTCCCGAGCAATGCTAACCACTTCAATTAGTATTCAACCTCTGAGGCTATAATTAATGAAGTATATACGGGGCCAATAAACAGTGTTTCTTATTTTGGCAACCTCATTAAACTCCACTTAATGATTTATGTCACGGCTTGATAAATCCAAAAGTTTTCAACAACAGTCTGAAACTACAGTCAATCATTAAACATGAGATTTACAGTATATTCAGCTCTGAGCAGCTCTGAGGCAGTAGCCAGTGACAAGCTGCCATAACCAACAGATATGGTTCTATTTACAGTGTCGATGTCGCCTGCTCATAACAAAAGCATTATATGCTCATATGAAGACTGTACAGGCGACGGTACACTGGGTTTCTTCAGTTATTCAAGAAGGGCAGACTTGGTTAACATGTTTAGAATGTTTATTGGACATGTATTTCAAAGCATTTTTGAATTTTTGGGGCATTAAGTCGAGTCTACAAGAAACAAATTCAGAGTCTGATGTTAGTCAATTTTAGTTTGGGAAGGCCTTATTTTGCCCTAACTGGTGAGTTTAAACTGACTTATCTGTGCCACTGATGTAATTTTACTTGACACAGAAGCTGCAGTAGCAGTGGCTTGGTACAGTTAATGTTAATCAAACGAATATGCCAATTTAATGGCCCTACACAGGTGTCGTCAGTTTTTAGACCTCTGCTCAGGCTGAAGGTGAAAGAGAGCTATGCTGAAATGTACCTGACGTTACTGGACAATGTCAAACAAACAGTCTGTACATGGCCACACAGTCTTAAGAAGAGGGCTAATAAGGTAGAATAAGTAAAACCAACTGATCTCATCCACACACATAGCTATTTTTGTTTTGTTTGGCACTGAGAGGTGGCTTCCCCATCCTTAAGGGCTGGATATACTTCAAAACGAGTGCGGAAAGACATGAGGTGCTGTTTGTACGGCACCTGGTGTCTGTTGAGCTGTGCATAGAGAGGATTATATACATGTTTGTCGGTGTGGTAACGAATTGAGGACCCTCACGGATAAGGGCAGATGACAAAATGTACATCTCAGATCCTTGCAGCTATGCAGATGTGGAAAATATAATATGCACTTTAATCCCGCCTTCAAAGATCTGATAGGCTTTGTTCTTACTGCAAGAGAGGAAACAGATGTCAATAAGCACAATGCCACATTAGATGAATCGACTGATTGATTCCCAATAAATTATACACACAATTATACATGTAAAAAATCCATACACAAAAATGATTTATCTATTATCCAGACTGCACATTTTATTTAGGATTGAGAACACTGCCAACACTGTTAGCCCACACCTAATAAAAAGGGCAGTAGTGCAACCCAGTCCAGAGGTGACGGGTTCAGAATCCTGCTTTCTGAAAACCACACTTATAGCTACAGAAATTAAAACCATGACCCTGGAGACATTCATCAAAGAACACCGCAAAAACGGAAAAACCCTGCAGTTTTCAGCTGTCATCAACCCTATTTATGTAATTTTCAAATGTGCTCTTACCCAATCCAAATATTGACTTAAGGTTTCCCACCTTTCACGTTATGCACCAGTTCACATATTGATTGATTAGTGGTGAGGGCAAGAAGGGAAACTTAGAGTGTCTGTCAGGTTTAATAATTGATTTATACCACAAAGATTTGAGGCGTTATTATAATTTCCTTCATTCCATCTGCTGTGTGTGTGTGTGAGACAGAGAGACATAGGTAGAAAGAGAGAGCGTTTGAATGTGCATGTGTGTAGACAATAACAGTATTGTCTTTACGTGATTGTGTGACTAAGGGTTTATGCATAGATGTAACACATATGTACAGCTAGGTAACTGTGGTGACTGTATAAACATGTATGTTTGTCATCAATGTTTAAATTACTCAGTTTAGTTCGACTGTGTCTTTTGTTCTATTGCTTGTTTTTTTTTTTCCAGTCCAATAATCATTTAGTCAGAAACTGAGCAGGAACCAGCGAATCATTGTACTTGATAAATCACTTGAAAAATTAAAATTATTTTAATTGCTGTAATTCATTTTCTTATGATCAATTACGAACAATAAGCCCTCAGTTCATCGCTGCGAAGGGCCTGAAAGCAGCCTAATTAGGGAATAAAAATCAAGGATGTCTTGTGGGTTTACTCAGTTGCGTTTACATTTTTATTTCCGCTTTGTTTGAACTAGGTATACATATAAAATACTGAACAGAAATACCGTCAAGTGAACTTATCTGCAGTGGTTTAAACAAGAGAGTGAACAGCTGTGATAAGTAAAGGAACAATAGGAGAACAGAGACGGAACAGTAGGAAAAAGAGGTAATGACAGAGACAGACACTTGTTGAAGGATACATACAGGGGTGGAAAGAGTGAGAGAAAGACGGGGGGGAAAAATGTGTAGTGGTCTATAATTCATTCGTGTGTGTGTGATTCTGTGAGGCTCCGTAACCCAAGTTCTTGGAACAACACCTTTGCAGACCATTGATGTGCATGATAATAACGCTGCAACGTTAGACCTTGGTAGAGGGTGCTTTCATCCCTGGAATCCTATAGTGGACACATATGCTTTTACTATACGAAGCCCTAAGGGAACTGAACCCACAAGAAATCGTCAGATACAGTAACACACACCAAAGACGCTGAGCGATTATGTCTGTCTGACAAGAGATCTAACTCAGGCAGATGCAGGGTGGGCTGTTTTCATTACAACTGCTAAATGTCCTCACTTTCTTTATTTTAAAAAATATTTTAAAAAATCAAATTAGGGTCATACTACTGATCATCCGGATAATAAATGTACGGTTCATTTCAATAGTTGCCTGGAAAAACTAAGATTGCTTTTTTTTAAAGTAACATGATCACAGTTAAAAGACAATCTATCATGCTTCTAGATTTGCCATTTCCTTTGGAGAAATATTTTTGCAATGAGGTGAAACTCAGTCTGCAATTCGGAGGAAGGCCGGTCTTTTTCTTTAGAACACCACTTCCAGAAAAGAAATGAGACGGCCAGATGGATTCAAATACCAAATAATGAATTATTCTCAGGTTTTTCAATGTTGACTTACAGTTTTTAGTAATGGAGATGTATCTGGACAAATACTCCTATATGCCATTTATAACTCCTTTTATTCTCCGTCATTACATGTGTCCGTCAGATTTCTTCCTGGATAAGCTTTCAACTCACAAGTGAAAATTTCCCTTTAACTATGCGTGATTGATGTCTCTGGAGTTCGTGAAACTCAGGTTGGTGGTTTTGTTGACTTCACTGGATGAAACTGTGAAATACCAACACAACTTAAATGTCTGTAGGGTTGTATGAACTTTCTGTTTCTCTCTTACACAGACAAAAACAGACAACAGCGCTACTCACATGCTGCCACTGCTCTCTGATGAGCGGCCGATATCGAAGGAAGTATTTCAGCGGGAAGTTGTCGATGTCAGGCCAGGTGGCAGGGCTGTGCCAGGACACCTCCAGCCTCCGAGCGTTGAAACGGATCGGGGTCGCGGTCACACGCTCCGGGGGGTCTGGTTTGACTGTGGGGATGATAAGAACAATTGGTTAAAAGGGCATCCCACTGATTTAGTAAGTGAGTAATGTTTAGTTTGCTCGCTGTGGGGAGTACTACTCAGCTTGTTGATTAACCCTGATGATGTCATTATCTCGAGTTGAGGCGCGTTCACATTACAGCGGAAAAACAAGGTTCTTTAGAGACTCTTTAGAGAGAAAAAAGGTTGGTGGCTACATCTGCATTCATTTGCCAATCTTTCAGTTCAAACATCAATCAACAGTGATTGGCTGCTCCCACAAAGGTCAGCACAGCTCAGGTCAAAGTTCAACTAATTTTGTTGTCAAACCTGACAACTTTCACCCTGAGCCCTATGTCTCCATGTTTTTGTGTCTATGTGACTCATTGGGACAACAAATTGTTCCAGTATTGAGCGAGCACACTGCAGTCGGCAGCAGCGAGACAGGGCTACATCGTAATCCTTGCGGGCAAATCACTTTGGTAAAGTATGTCCACTAAAGTGCTTGCTTTGCCAATGACAGGCTCAGTTTGGTGTTGGAAGTGTTGGAACAATATTATGGAAAGGATCCCTACAGATATAGACCTTTTTTTAGGTAAAATCCTTTTTTGTTTAACCAAAACAGTCACTATATTGCGCTGCTCCAGACTCCCTTGACAAAAACAGTAAATTTTCTTCTCTGGTCTACCGCTGCCTCAATCAGTTAGTCTGTTTTCTTAATTGTGTGACTTCAGTGTTTTTAACCTCGCTCTTGTCATTTATAAGAACGAGTCTCTCTACTTCAAACTCTAAGAAGTTGTCTCCTACAGTAATAATAATAATAATAACAACACGGTCACCATGTACTCTAATGGGGAATAAATGGTCAGAGTCGTGATGTTAATTTATCAGTGAAAGAATGCAGTGAGGACAAAGACACTGAGAATGTTTGGGGGAACTACTGTATGACGAGGCATGAGATGAAAAGCCATCAGTCCCTAATGAAGAGCCATGTATAAATGTTGTGTCCCTGAATACATGTCCACTGAGAAACACACACAGACAGGAAGATTGAGAGAATTCAATTCAAAGCTTTTCAGAAGATATTGAATGAACCGGTCTTTGTTAGATCACTCCCACTGGGGAACACACTGGCCTGCCACTTAAGCTACATGAAACCCTTTCTCAACCACATACACATGACATTACAATAGGAAATGGATAGTGGCAATTACAACACTATCTCTGCTAGCATACACACAGACATAGTACCAGAGGATGAAAGCAATTTTGGTAAAAATCACAAAACACCTGTAAGGCTTGTAAACTGACAGCGCATAGGCAAATACTGAACCAAGCACAGAACAAAACAGAGAGAAATCTGTATGGGTATGGTGTCCCGCTTAGAGGCTTTTAAAGTATTCATCTGACTTGAAACATAGAGTATTAGCTTTTGTGCTGCATGAGTAATGAACGCATCCTTCTTTTGATGATCTCTGGGGGGGTGGGGGCGGGGGCGGGGGTGCACCTGGAGCCTGACCAAGCACTACTATTAATAATAAAGGATTTTCTCTTAAATGAAAAAGTTTAAAATCCATTGAGACAATAAGAGTCTGGGACTTAACTGACCAAAACAGATATGAAAACTATTTGAAATATGCTGACATGCACAAATGAGGAGGAACAGATTGAGGGCCCTAAGACTGAAAGTAATGTTGCAGGTAGGCAGGCATAAGCTGTTTTGTCAAGACAGATGAATAAATTACAGAAAATAATAGGATAGTGTAATGAGGCAATGTTAATACAAGAACACCACATCACACATACAGTCTATGGCCAGAATAAGTATATAGTAGACAGAGCAATAACTCTTAATGTGGGGGCAAATATTAAAATATGTAGCAACAAATGATTGGTTAAAAAAAATTAATAAAAATGATGATGTGTGATCATATGGGTATAATTTTATGACATCCCACTGTTGTGCCTGTCCATGCTTGGCCTGAAAACGTCTGTCATGCCTCCCTCGACTGTTCAATTTTCGTCCGCCGTACTATTCCCCTTTCTTTCTTTCAGTCTCATGCTGCAACAGTGACTGCAGCCCAGTCGTTCTCTCTGCTGGTGATGCAAGTGAACAGGTCTACTGTAACATAAAAGTCGAATCTTTCAAACAGCTACTTAAGAGACCATTATTTTGTCTGCACTGTCTGCTGAAAATGGAGCGCGAGAGAGGGGATAATCTTTCTTACTAAAAAGAAAAAAAGTGTTGCTTAAAGATTGTCCTGGTGGCTACGGCTGCAAGTGGTCTGCAAAAGCTAAATCCGTATGCCTGAGTACTTTCTTTAAACAACCGATTGTAGTGTTTCTAAAAGTATTATTATGCGTCATCTAGTCCTTTCACTTAATACATCCAGGTGTGACTGGATTGTTAAAAAAAAAATCCATCTAAAACTCTGTCGTTCCTCTCTCCCCTGTCCTCAGACTACACCATACCCTTTTCACATAAATGGGCTTTTCAAAAAAGAAACAAACAAAAAAGAAAAGTGGAATCTATTTATCTTTTACAGTAGAACAGGTGCTGGATGACAGCATCTAACAGTGTACTTGAACAAATGGGAAAAATGGTGAGAAGTAGAGTGCTTCGATCTGCAGTGAAATCTTACAAAAATAACTTACTAAAGGGAAAATGGAGCAAAAAAAGGGTAAAAAAAAA